>NC_134483.1:349621229-349833729 GCF_040206685.1 Ascaphus truei
ATTTTCTCTTAAACGTTGCGTTTTCGTGACATTTTTGCAAAATTTGCTTAAACTTTACAGAATTTTGCGAGAATAGTATATATAAATTTTTTGTAAATACCACAGAGTTTAAATTAAAAAAAAAAAAAGAATAGGGGTGCATTTAAAAAATAAAATAAAAGATGTTATATAAAAAGTAGTGGTGCAAAAATATTTGTAACCAACGTATCAAATAACAAAATCACATTTATTTACAATTATATTGTTTTCTTGCTCCGTTATTTTACCAGGATACTTCAGTAATAGCCCCTCAAAACTGGACATATTTGTGAATTGGTATTAAATACTGAAATAATACCCAAGGCTAAGTAGTTTACAAAATAACTTATTCAATATTTTTTTTTAAATACTAAACCTTTCTTCTCAATGAATCCTAGAACAGATCTGCACATTCATCTTTATTTTTTTCTTGCCAAATGTAGCAAAATGTATGAACATACATAACGCTAAATTAGAACTGGAGGACTTTTTTTTTTGGAAGCTTAGAAAATATGCTGATGCAGAACTTGATACATCTCTTGACAGTATGTGGATTGTATAAGTCCTGTTTAACTCTCCTTATTGCTGTGTATTGGTGGTCCTCATGTACGGTTACCATATTTAGTCTTAAAAATATAAATAAAAAAAGAGGACACTACGAACCTCATGTACAAAACAGTGGCATTGGTATTACTTAGTGATGGCTGTCACGGTTTTGTGAATAAAGCTGTGACCGTCACACTTATCTCTCCTGTCAACGTGATCATCTTTTTACAGGGTTAACTCTGTTATGGTGAGAGGGGCCAGCAAGACACCACAGGTAGTGGGGGAAGGAGGTCATGCCTAGCACAGCGGGGGACTGGGAAGAAGGGCATGCCGAGGACAGTGGGGGACTGGGAAGAAGGGCATGCCGAGGACAGTGGGGGACTGGGAAGAAGGGCATGCCGAGGACAGTGGGGGACTGGGAAGAAGGGCATGCTGAGGGCAGTGGGGGACTGGGAAGAAGGGCATGCCGAGGACAATGGGGGACTGGGAAGAAGGGCATGCTGAGGGCAGTGGGGGACTGGGAAGAAAGGCATGCTGAGGGCAGTGGGGGGACTGGGAAGAAGGGCATGCCGAGGACAATGGGGGACTGGGAAGAAGGGCATGCTGAGGGCAGTGGGGGGACTGGGAAGAAGGGCATGCCGAGGACAATGGGTGACTGGGAAGAAGGGCATGCTGAGGGCAGTGGGGGGACTGGGAAGAAGGGCATGCTGAGGGCAGTGGGGGGACTGGGAAGAAGGGCATGCCGAGGACAATGGGGGACTGGGAAGAAGGGCATGCTGAGGGCAGTGGGGGGGACTGGGAAGAAGGGCATTCCGAGGACAATGGGGGACTGGGAAGAAGGACATGCTGAGGGCAGTGGGGGACTGGGAAGAAAGGCATGCTGAGGGCAGTGGGGGGACTGGGAAGAAGGGCATGCCGAGGACAGTGGGGGACTGGGAAGAAGGGCATGCTGAGGACAGTGGGGGGGACTGGGAAGAAGGGCATGCCGAGGACAGTGGGGGGGAATGGGAAGAAGGGCATGCCGAGGACAGTGGGGGGGACTGGGAAGAAGGGCATGCCGAGGACAGTGGGGGGGACTGGGAAGAAGGGCATGCTGAGGACAGTGGGGGACTGGGAAGAAAGGCATGCCGAGGACAGTGGGGAACTGGGAAGAAGGGCATGCCGAGGGCAGTGGGGGACTGGGAAGAAAGGCATGCCGAGGGCAGTGGGGGACTGGGATGAAAGGCATGCCGAGGACAGTGGGGGACTGGGAAGAAGGGCATGCTGAGGACAGTGGGGTCAAAAAAATGTGTGTGGTGCTCTCAAGACAATACTTAAGCCAGATAAGTAAATAACAGGAAAACAACCCTTGAATGAATATATATATATATATAGTGTCTCTAGGAATGTAGCCCGGTAATGACAATCCCACAGACCAGGTAGTAAGGAAATGTCAATGACACCAGCAGGTGACCGGTAGAAGAAACATCCTATGACTTTACTATATTGTAATAAGGGCAATATGGAACGAACTCACTTGGGAAACTTCATCCACCATAAGCAGCAAGTCCAGTTGGGTTCCAATGTCCAGGGTTGAATGTGCATCCGTAGACAGTACTCAGAATGTAGAACAGGGAAGAAGAACGAAGCACCAAGTCCAGCTGTAGAATAGCAATAACACCAACAGGGATACGTACCAAAAATAAGCTATTTAATAGGATCCAGGCAAAGAAACAAACACACCTACGCGTTTCGGACCTCTACAGTCCTTTATCAAGGTGAATACAACCATAAGTTATGGAGCGCCATTTATACTCACTTAACAAGCATGTAGCCCAATCGCGGAGCATATCCGCATACGTCACGCGGGTCGCGTAGATGACCTCTGACCCGTGATGTATGGTCGCGTGGTTACGCTGCATAATGCGTGCCCCGGTAGTCGCGCCATGCGCGAGGGAGGTGGGAGAATCAGCGCATGAGCACATGCACCCGATGCTAGTGCCTCCCACTTCTTGAAAAAATAGCGCATGACGTCACTCCGTCACGTCTGTGACGGAGTGACGTCATGCGCTATTTTTTCAAGAAGTGGGAGGCACTAGCATCGGGTGCATGTGCTCATGCGCGTGCAGTGATTCTCCCACCTCCCTCGCGCATGGCGCGACTACCGGGGCACGCATTATGCAGCGTAACCACGCGACCATACATCACGGGTCAGAGGTCATCTACGCGACCCGCGTGACGTATGCGGATATGCTCCGCGATTGGGCTTGTTAAGTGAGTATAAATGGCGCTCCATAACTTATGGTTGTATTCACCTTGATAAAGGACTGTAGAGGTCCGAAACGCGTAGGTGTGTTTGTTTCTTTGCCTGGATCCTATTAAATAGCTTATTTTTGGTACGTATCCCTGTTGGTGTTATTGCTATTCTACAGCTGGACTTGGTGCTTCGTTCTTCTTCCCTGTTCTACATTCTGAGGACAGTGGGGGACTGGGAAGAAGGGCATGCCGAGGACAGTGGGGGGGACTGGGAAGAAGGGCATGCCGACGACAGTGGGGGACTGGGAAGAAGGGCATGCTGAGGACAGTGGGGGACTGGGAAGAAGGGCATGCCAAGGACAGTGGGGGGGACTGGGAAGAAGGGCATGCTGAGGACAGTGGGGGACTGGGAAGAAAGGCATGCCGAGGACAGTGGGGAACTGGGAAGAAGGGCATGCCGAGGGCAGTGGGGGACTGGGAAGAAAGGCATGCCGAGGGCAGTGGGGGACTGGGATGAAAGGCATGCCGAGGACAGTGGGGGACTGGGAAGAAGGGCATGCTGAGGACAGTGGGGTCAAAAAAATGTGTGTGGTGCTCTCAAGACAATACTTAAGCCAGATAAGTAAATAACAGGAAAACAACCCTTGAATGAATATATATATATATATAGTGTCTCTAGGAATGTAGCCCGGTAATGACAATCCCACAGACCAGGTAGTAAGGAAATGTCAATGACACCAGCAGGTGACCGGTAGAAGAAACATCCTATGACTTTACTATATTGTAATAAGGGCAATATGGAACGAACTCACTTGGGAAACTTCATCCACCATAAGCAGCAAGTCCAGTTGGGTTCCAATGTCCAGGGTTGAATGTGCATCCGTAGACAGTACTCAGAATGTAGAACAGGGAAGAAGAACGAAGCACCAAGTCCAGCTGTAGAATAGCAATAACACCAACAGGGATACGTACCAAAAATAAGCTATTTAATAGGATCCAGGCAAAGAAACAAACACACCTACGCGTTTCGGACCTCTACAGTCCTTTATCAAGGTGAATACAACCATAAGTTATGGAGCGCCATTTATACTCACTTAACAAGCATGTAGCCCAATCGCGGAGCATATCCGCATACGTCACGCGGGTCGCGTAGATGACCTCTGACCCGTGATGTATGGTCGCGTGGTTACGCTGCATAATGCGTGCCCCGGTAGTCGCGCCATGCGCGAGGGAGGTGGGAGAATCAGCGCATGAGCACATGCACCCGATGCTAGTGCCTCCCACTTCTTGAAAAAATAGCGCATGACGTCACTCCGTCACGTCTGTGACGGAGTGACGTCATGCGCTATTTTTTCAAGAAGTGGGAGGCACTAGCATCGGGTGCATGTGCTCATGCGCGTGCAGTGATTCTCCCACCTCCCTCGCGCATGGCGCGACTACCGGGGCACGCATTATGCAGCGTAACCACGCGACCATACATCACGGGTCAGAGGTCATCTACGCGACCCGCGTGACGTATGCGGATATGCTCCGCGATTGGGCTTGTTAAGTGAGTATAAATGGCGCTCCATAACTTATGGTTGTATTCACCTTGATAAAGGACTGTAGAGGTCCGAAACGCGTAGGTGTGTTTGTTTCTTTGCCTGGATCCTATTAAATAGCTTATTTTTGGTACGTATCCCTGTTGGTGTTATTGCTATTCTACAGCTGGACTTGGTGCTTCGTTCTTCTTCCCTGTTCTACATTCTGAGGACAGTGGGGGACTGGGAAGAAGGGCATGCCGAGGACAGTGGGGGGGACTGGGAAGAAGGGCATGCCGACGACAGTGGGGGACTGGGAAGAAGGGCATGCTGAGGACAGTGGGGGACTGGGAAGAAGGGCATGCCAAGGACAGTGGGGGGGACTGGGAAGAAGGGCATGCCGAGGACAGTGGGGGGGACTGGGAAGAAGGGCATGCTGAGGACAGTGGGGGACTGGGAAGAAGGGCATGCCGAGGACAGTGGGGCTCTGGGAAGAAGGGCATGCTGAGGACAGTGGGGGGGACTGGGAAGAAGGGCATGCCGAGGACAGTGGGGGGGAATGGGAAGAAGGGCATGCCGAGGACAGTGGGGGGGACTGGGAAGAAGGGCATGCCGAGGACAGTGGGGGGGACTGGGAAGAAGGGCATGTGAGGACAGTGGGGGACTGGGAAGAAAGGCATGCCGAGGACAGTGGGGAACTGGGAAGAAGGGCATGCCGAGGGCAGTGGGGGACTGGGAAGAAAGGCATGCCGAGGGCAGTGGGGGACTGGGAAGAAAGGCATGCCGAGGACAGTCGGGGACTGGGAAGAAGGGCATGCTGAGGACAGTGGGGGACTGGGAAGAAGGGCATGCCGAGGACAGTGGGGGGGACTGGGAAGAAGGGCATGCCGAGGACAGTGGGGGACTGGGAAGAAGGGCATGCTGAGGACAGTGGGGGACTGGGAAGAAGGGCATGCCGAGGACAGTGGGGAACTGGGAAGAAGGGCATGCAGAGGGCAGTGGGGGACTGGGAAGAAAGGCATGCCGAGGGCAGTGGAGGACTGGGAAGAAAGGCATGCCGAGGACAGTGGGGGACTGGGAAGAAGGGCATGCTGAGGACAGTGGGGGACTGGGAAGAAGGGCATGCCGAGGACAGTGGGGGACTGGGAAGAAGGGCATGCTGAGGGCAGTGGGGGACTGGGAAGAAGGGCATGCTGAGGGCAGTGGGGGACTGGGAAGAAGGGCATGCTGAGGACAGTGGGGGACTGGGAAGAAAGGCATGCTGAGGACAGTGGAGGACTGGGAAGAAGGGCATGCCGAGGACAGTGGGGGACTGGGAAGAAGGGCATGCTGAGGACAGTGGGGGTGACTGGGAAGAAGGGCATGCCGAGGACAGTGGGGGACTGGGAAGAAGGGCATGCTGAGGACAGTGGGAGACTGGGAAGAAGGGCATGTTGAGGGCAGTGGGGGACTGGGAAGAAGGGCATGTTGAGGGCAGTGGGGGACTGGGAAGAAGGGCATGCTGAGGGCAGTGGGGGGACTGGGAAGAAGGGCATGCCGAGGACAATGGGGGACTGGGAAGAAGGGCATGCTGAGGGCAGTGGGGGGACTGGGAAGAAGGGCATGCCGAGGACAATGGGTGACTGGGAAGAAGGGCATGCTGAGGGCAGTGGGGGGACTGGGAAGAAGGGCATGCTGAGGGCAGTGGGGGGACTGGGAAGAAGGGCATGCCGAGGACAATGGGGGACTGGGAAGAAGTGCATGCTGAGGGCAGTGGGGGGACTGGGAAGAAGGGCATTCCGAGGACAATGGGGGACTGGGAAGAAGGACATGCTGAGGGCAGTGGGGGACTGGGAAGAAAGGCATGCTGAGGGCAGTGGGGGGACTGGGAAGAAGGGCATGCCGAGGACAGTGGGGGACTGGGAAGAAGGGCATGCTGAGGACAGTGGGGGGGACTGGGAAGAAGGGCATGCCGAGGACAGTGGGGGGGAATGGGAAGAAGGGCATGCCGAGGACAGTGGGGGGGACTGGGAAGAAGGGCATGCCGAGGACAGTGGGGGGGACTGGGAAGAAGGGCATGCTGAGGACAGTGGGGGACTGGGAAGAAAGGCATGCCGAGGACAGTGGGGAACTGGGAAGAAGGGCATGCCGAGGGCAGTGGGGGACTGGGAAGAAAGGCATGCCGAGGGCAGTGGGGGACTGGGATGAAAGGCATGCCGAGGACAGTGGGGGACTGGGAAGAAGGGCATGCTGAGGACAGTGGGGTCAAAAAAATGTGTGTGGTGCTCTCAAGACAATACTTAAGCCAGATAAGTAAATAACAGGAAAACAACCCTTGAATGAATATATATATATATATAGTGTCTCTAGGAATGTAGCCCGGTAATGACAATCCCACAGACCAGGTAGTAAGGAAATGTCAATGACACCAGCAGGTGACCGGTAGAAGAAACATCCTATGACTTTACTATATTGTAATAAGGGCAATATGGAACGAACTCACTTGGGAAACTTCATCCACCATAAGCAGCAAGTCCAGTTGGGTTCCAATGTCCAGGGTTGAATGTGCATCCGTAGACAGTACTCAGAATGTAGAACAGGGAAGAAGAACGAAGCACCAAGTCCAGCTGTAGAATAGCAATAACACCAACAGGGATACGTACCAAAAATAAGCTATTTAATAGGATCCAGGCAAAGAAACAAACACACCTACGCGTTTCGGACCTCTACAGTCCTTTATCAAGGTGAATACAACCATAAGTTATGGAGCGCCATTTATACTCACTTAACAAGCATGTAGCCCAATCGCGGAGCATATCCGCATACGTCACGCGGGTCGCGTAGATGACCTCTGACCCGTGATGTATGGTCGCGTGGTTACGCTGCATAATGCGTGCCCCGGTAGTCGCGCCATGCGCGAGGGAGGTGGGAGAATCACTGCACGCGCATGAGCACATGCACCCGATGCTAGTGCCTCCCACTTCTTGAAAAAATAGCGCATGACGTCACTCCGTCACAGACGTGACGGAGTGACGTCATGCGCTATTTTTTCAAGAAGTGGGAGGCACTAGCATCGGGTGCATGTGCTCATGCGCTGATTCTCCCACCTCCCTCGCGCATGGCGCGACTACCGGGGCACGCATTATGCAGCGTAACCACGCGACCATACATCACGGGTCAGAGGTCATCTACGCGACCCGCGTGACGTATGCGGATATGCTCCGCGATTGGGCTACATGCTTGTTAAGTGAGTATAAATGGCGCTCCATAACTTATGGTTGTATTCACCTTGATAAAGGACTGTAGACGTCCGAAACGCGTAGGTGTGTTTGTTTCTTTGCCTGGATCCTATTAAATAGCTTATTTTTGGTACGTATCCCTGTTGGTGTTATTGCTATTCTACAGCTGGACTTGGTGCTTCGTTCTTCTTCCCTGTTCTACATTCTGAGGACAGTGGGGGACTGGGAAGAAGGGCATGCCGAGGACAGTGGGGGGGACTGGGAAGAAGGGCATGCCGACGACAGTGGGGGACTGGGAAGAAGGGCATGCTGAGGACAGTGGGGGACTGGGAAGAAGGGCATGCCGAGGACAGTGGGGGACTGGGAAGAAGGGCATGCTGAGGGCAGTAGGGGACTGGGAAGAAGGGCATGCTGAGGGCAGTGGAGGACTGGGAAGAAGGGCATGCTGAGGGCAGTGGGGGACTGGGAAGAAGGGCATGCTGAGGACAGTGGGGGACTGGGAAGAAGGGCATGCTGAGGACAGTGGGGGACTGGGAAGAAGGGCATGCTGAGGGCAGTGCGGGACTGGGAAGAAGGGCATGCTGAGGGCAGTGGGGGACTGGGAAGAAGGGCATGCTGAGGGCAGTGGGGGACTGGGAAGAAGGGCATGCTGAGGACAGTGGGGGGGACTGGGAAGAAGGGCATGCTGAGGACAGTGGGGGACTGGGAAGAAGGGCATGCTGAGGGCAGTGGGGGACTGGGAAGAAGGGCATGCTGAGGACAGTGGGGGACTGGGAAGAAGGGCATGCTGAGGACAGTGGGGGACTGGGAAGAAGGGCATGCTGAGGACAGAGGGAGACTGGGAAGAAGGGCATGCTGAGGACAGTGGGGGACTGGGAAGAAGGGCATACTTAGGACAGTGGGGGGGGACTGGGAAGAAGGGCATGCTGAGGACAGTGGGGGGGGACTGGGAAGAAGGGCATGCTGAGGACAGTGGGGGACTGGGAAGAAGGGCATGCTGAGGGCAGTGGGGGACTGGGAAGAAGGGCATGCTGAGGACAGTGGGGGGGACTGGGAAGAAGGGCATGCTGAGGACAGTGGGGGGGACTGGGAAGAAGGGCATGCTGAGGACAGTGGGGGGGGACTGGGAAGAAGGGCATGCCGAGGACAGTGGGGGACTGGGAAGAAGGGCATGCTGAGGACAGTGGGGGACTGGGAAGAAGGCATGCCGAGGACAGTGGGGGGGACTGGGAAGAAGGGCATGCTAAGGGCAGTGGGGGACTGGGAAGAATGGCATGCCGAGGACAGTGGGGGACTGGGAAGAAGGGCATGCCGAGGACAGTGGGGGGGACTGGGAAGAAGGGCATGCCGAGGACAGTGGGGGGGACTGGGAAGAAGGGCATGCCGAGGACAGTGGGGGGGACTGGGAAGAAGGGCATGCCGAGGACAGTGGGGGACTGGGAAGAAGGGCATGCCGAGGACAGTGGGGGTGACTGGGAAGAAGGGCATGCCAAGGACAGTGGGGGGGACTGGGAAGAAGGGCATGCCGAGGACAGAGGGGGACTGGGAAGAAGGGCATGCCGAGGACAGTGGGGGGGACTGGGAAGAAGGGCATGCCGAGGACAGTGGGGGGGACTGGGAAGAAGGGCATGCCGAGGACAGTGGGGGGGACTGGGAAGAAGGGCATGCCGAGGACAGTGGGGGGACTGGGAAGAAGGGCATGCCGAGGACAGTGGGGGACTGGGAGGAAGGGCATGCTGAGGACAGTGGGGGACTGGGAAGGGCATGCCGAGGAAAGTGGGGGATTGGGAAGAAGGGCATGCTGAGTGCAGTGGGGGACTGGGAAGAAAGGCATGCCGAGGACAGTGGGGGACTGGGAAGAAGGGCATGCTGAGGACAGTGGGGGACTGGGAAGAAGGGCATGCCGAGGACAGTGGGGGACTGGGAAGAAGGGCATGCTGAGGGCAGTGGGGGACTGGGAAGAAGGGCATGCTGAGGGCAGTGGGGGACTGGGAAGAAGGGCATGCTGAGGACAGTGGGGGACTGGGAAGAAAGGCCTGCCGAGGACAGTGGGGGACTGGGAAGAAGGGCATGCTGAGGACAGTGGGGGGGACTGGGAAGAAGGGCATGCCGAGGACAGTGGGGGACTGGGAAGAAAGGCATGCTGAGGACAGTGGGGGACTGGGAAGAAGGGCATGCTTAGGACAGTGGGGACTGGGAAGAAGGGCATGCCGAGGACAATGGGGGACTGGGAAGAAGGGCATGCTGAGGGCAGTGGGGGACTGGGAAGAAAGGCATGCTGAGGGCAGTGGGGGGACTGGGAAGAAGGGCATGCCGAGGATAATGGGGGACTGGGAAGAAGGGCATGCTGAGGTCAGTGGGGGACTGGGAAGAAAGGCAGGCTGAGGGTAGTGGGGGGACTGGGAAGAAGGGCATGCCGAGGACAATGGGGGACTGGGAAGAAGGGCATGCTGAGGGCAGTGGGGGGACTGGGAAGAAGGGCATGCTGAGGGCAGTGGGGGACTGGGAAGAAGGGCATGCCGAGGACAGTGGGAGGGACTGGGAAGAAGGGCATGCCGAGGACAGTGGGGGGGACTGGGAAGAAGGGCATGCCGAGGACAGTGGGGGGGACTGAGAAGAAGGGCATGCTGAGGACAGTGGGGGACTGGGAAGAAGGGCATGCCGAGGACAGTGGGGGGGACTGGGAAGAAGGGCATGCCGAGGACAGTGGGGGGGACTGAGAAGAAGGGCATGCTGAGGACAGTGGGGGACTGGGAAGAAGGGCATGCCGAGGACAGTGGGGGACTGGGAAGAAGGGCATGCTGAAGACAGTGGGGGGGACTGGGAAGAAGGGCATGCCGAGGACAGTGGGGGGGAATGGAAAGAAGGGCATGCCGAGGACAGTGGGGGGGACTGGGAAGAAGGGCATGCCGAGGACAGTGGGGGGGACTGGGAAGAAAGGCATGCCGAGGACAGTGGGGGACTGGGAAGAAGGGCATGCTGAGGACAGTGGGGGACTGTGAAGAAGGGCATGGCGAGGGCAGTGGGGGACTGGGAAGAAGGGCATGCTGAGGGCAGTGGGGGGACTGGGAAGAAGGGCATGCCGAGGACAATGGGGGACTGGGAAGAAGGGCATGCTGAGGGCAGTGGGGGACTGGGAAGAAGGGCATGCTGAGGGCAGTGGGGGACTGGGAAGAAAGGCATGCCGAGGACAGTGGGGGACTGGGAAGAAGGGCATGCTGAGGGCAGTGGGGGACTGGGAAGAAGGGCATGCTGAGGGCAGTGGGGGACTGGGAAGAAGGGCATGCTGAGGACAGTGGGGGACTGGGAAGAAAGGCATGCTGAGGACAGTGGAGGACTGGGAAGAAGGGCATGCCGAGGACAGTGGGGGACTGGGAAGAAGGGCATGCTGAGGACAGTGGGGGGGACTGGGAAGAAGGGCATGCCGAGGACAATGGGGGACTGGGAAGAAGGGCATGCTGAGGGCAGTGGGGGACTGGGAAGAAAGGCATGCCGAGGACAGTGGGGGACAGAGAAGAAGGGCATGCTGAGGACAGTGGGGGACTGGGAAGAAGGGCATGCTGAGGGCAGTGGGGGGACTGGGAAGAAGGGCATGCCGAGGACAATGGGGGACTGGGAAGAAGGGCATGCCGAGGACAGTGGGGAACTGGGAAGAAGGGCATGCCGAGGGCAGTGGGGGACTGGGAAGAAAGGCATGCCGAGGGCAGTGGAGGACTGGGAAGAAAGGCATGCCGAGGACAGTGGGGGACTGGGAAGAAGGGCATGCTGAGGACAGTGGGGGACTGGGAAGAAGGGCATGCCGAGGACAGTGGGGGACTGGGAAGAAGGGCATGCTGAGGGCAGTGGGGGACTGGGAAGAAGGGCATGCTGAGGGCAGTGGGGGACTGGGAAGAAGGGCATGCTGAGGACAGTGGGGGGGACTGGGAAGAAGGGCATGCTGAGGACAGTGGGGGACTGGAAAGAAGGGCATGCTGAGGGCAGTGGGGGACTGGGAAGAAGGGCATGCTGAGGACAGTGGGGGACTGGGAAGAAGGGCATGCTGAGGACAGTGGGGGACTGGGAAGAAGGGCATGCCGAGGACAGTGGGGAACTGGGAAGAAGGGCATGCCGAGGGCAGTGGGGGACTGGGAAGAAAGGCATGCCGAGGGCAGTGGAGGACTGGGAAGAAAGGCATGCCGAGGACAGTGGGGGACTGGGAAGAAGGGCATGCTGAGGACAGTGGGGGACTGGGAAGAAGGGCATGCCGAGGACAGTGGGGGACTGGGAAGAAGGGCATGCTGAGGGCAGTGGGGGACTGGGAAGAAGGGCATGCTGAGGGCAGTGGGGGACTGGGAAGAAGGGCATGCTGAGGACAGTGGGGGACTGGGAAGAAAGGCATGCTGAGGACAGTGGAGGACTGGGAAGAAGGGCATGCCGAGGACAGTGGGGGACTGGGAAGAAGGGCATGCTGAGGACAGTGGGGGTGACTGGGAAGAAGGGCATGCCGAGGACAGTGGGGGACTGGGAAGAAGGGCATGCTGAGGACAGTGGGAGACTGGGAAGAAGGGCATGTTGAGGGCAGTGGGGGACTGGGAAGAAGGGCATGCCGAGGACAGTGGGGGACTAGGAAGAAGGACATGCCGAGGACAGTGGGGGACTGGGAAGGAGGGCAGTGGGGGACTGGGAAGAAGGGCATGCCGAGGACAGTGGGGGACTGGGAAGAAGGGCATGCCGAGGACAGTGGGGGACTGGGAAGAAGGGCATGCCGAGGACAGTGGGGGACTGGGAAGAAGGGCATGCTGAGGGCAGTAGGGGACTGGGAAGAAGGGCATGCTGAGGGCAGTGGAGGACTGGGAAGAAGGGCATGCTGAGGGCAGTGGGGGACTGGGAAGAAGGGCATGCTGAGGACAGTGGGGGACTGGGAAGAAGGGCATGCTGAGGGCAGTGCGGGACTGGGAAGAAGGGCATGCTGAGGGCAGTGGGGGACTGGGAAGAAGGGCATGCTGAGGGCAGTGGGGGACTGGGAAGAAGGGCATGCTGAGGACAGTGGGGGGGACTGGGAAGAAGGGCATGCTGAGGACAGTGGGGGACTGGGAAGAAGGGCATGCTGAGGGCAGTGGGGGACTGGGAAGAAGGGCATGCTGAGGACAGTGGGGGACTGGGAAGAAGGGCATGCTGAGGACAGTGGGGGACTGGGAAGAAGGGCATGCTGAGGACAGAGGGAGACTGGGAAGAAGGGCATGCTGAGGACAGTGGGGGACTGGGAAGAAGGGCATGCTTAGGACAGTGGGGGGGGACTGGGAAGAAGGGCATGCTGAGGACAGTGGGGGGGGACTGGGAAGAAGGGCATGCTGAGGACAGTGGGGTACTGGGAAGAAGGGCATGCTGAGGGCAGTGGGGGACTGGGAAGAAGGGCATGCTGAGGACAGTGGGGGGGACTGGGAAGAAGGGCATGCTGAGGACAGTGGGGGGGACTGGGAAGAAGGGCATGCTGAGGACAGTGGGGGGGGACTGGGAAGAAGGGCATGCCGAGGACAGTGGGGGACTGGGAAGAAGGGCATGCTGAGGACAGTGGGGGACTGGGAAGAAGGGCATGCCGAGGACAGTGGGGGGGACTGGGAAGAAGGGCATGCTAAGGGCAGTGGGGGACTGGGAAGAAGGGCATGCCGAGGACAGTGGGGGACTGGGAAGAAGGGCATGCCGAGGACAGTGGGGGGGACCTGGAAGAAGGGCTTGCCGAGGACAGAGGGGGGGACTGGGAAGAAGGGCATGCCGAGGACAGTGGGGGGGACTGGGAAGAAGGGCATGCCGAGGACAGTGGGGGGGACTGGGAAGAAGGGCATGCCGAGGACAGTGGGGGACTGGGAAGAAGGGCATGCCGAGGACAGTGGGGGTGACTGGGAAGAAGGGCATGCCGAGGACAGTGGGGGGGACTGGGAAGAAGGGCATGCCGAGGACAGTGGGGGACTGGGAAGAAGGGCATGCCGAGGATAGTGGGGGGGACTGGGAAGAAGGGCATGCCGAGGACAGTGGGGGGGACTGGGAAGAAGGGCATGCCGAGGACAGTGGGGGGGACTGGGAAGAAGGGCATGCCGAGGACAGTGGGGGGACTGGGAAGAAGGGCATGCCGAGGACAGTGGGGGACTGGGAAGAAGGGCATGCTGAGGACAGTGGGGGACTGGGAAGAAGGGCATGCCGAGGACAGTGGGGGACTGGGAAGAAGGGCATGCTGAGGGCAGTAGGGGACTGGGAAGAAGGGCATGCTGAGGGCAGTGGAGGACTGGGAAGAAGGGCATGCTGAGGGCAGTGGGGGACTGGGAAGAAGGGCATGCTGAGGACAGTGGGGGACTGGGAAGAAGGGCATGCTGAGGGCAGTGCGGGACTGGGAAGAAGGGCATGCTGAGGGCAGTGGGGGACTGGGAAGAAGGGCATGCTGAGGACAGTGGGGGGGACTGGGAAGAAGGGCATGCCGAGGACAATGGGGGACTGGGAAGAAGGGCATGCTGAGGGCAGTGGGGGACTGGGAATAAAGGCATGCCGAGGACAGTGGGGACTGGGAAGAAGGGCATGCTGAGGACAGTGGGGGACTGGGAAGAAGGGCATGCTGAGGGCAGTGGGGGGACTGGGAAGAAGGGCATGCCGAGGACAATGGGGGACTGGGAAGAAGGGCATGCTGAGGGCAGTGGGGGGGACTGGGAAGAAGGGCATGCCGAGGACAGTGGGGGACTGGGAAGAAGGGCATGCTGAGGACAGTGGGGGACTGGGAAGAAGGGCATGCCGAGGACAGTGGGGAACTGGGAAGGGCATGCCGAGGGCAGTGGGGGACTGGGAAGAAAGGCATGCCGAGGGCAGTGGAGGACTGGGAAGAAAGGCATGCCGAGGACAGTGGGGGACTGGGAAGAAGGGCATGCTGAGGACAGTGGGGGACTGGGAAGAAGGGCATGCCGAGGACAGTGGGGGACTGGGAAGAAGGGCATGCTGAGGGCAGTGGAGGACTGGGAAGAAGGGCATGCTGAGGGCAGTGGGGGACTGGGAAGAAGGGCATGCTGAGGACAGTGGGGGACTGGGAAGAAAGGCATGCTGAGGACAGTGGAGGACTGGGAAGAAGGGCATGCCGAGGACAGTGGGGGACTGGGAAGAAGGGCATGCTGAGGACAGTGGGGGTGACTGGGAAGAAGGGCATGCCGAGGACAGTGGGGGACTGGGAAGAAGGGCATGCTGAGGACAGTGGGAGACTGGGAAGAAGGGCATGTTGAGGGCAGTGGGGGACTGGGAAGAAGGGCATGCCGAGGACAGTGGGGGACTAGGAAGAAGGACATGCCGAGGACAGTGGGGGACTGGGAAGAAGGGCATGTTGAGGGCAGTGGGGGACTGGGAAGAAGGGCATGCCGAGGACAGTGGGGGACTGGGAAGAAGGGCATGCCGAGGACAGTGGGGGACTGGGAAGAAGGGCATGCCGAGGACAGTGGGGGACTGGGAAGAAGGGCATGCTGAGGGCAGTAGGGGACTGGGAAGAAGGGCATGCTGAGGGCAGTGGAGGACTGGGAAGAAGGGCATGCTGAGGGCATTAGGGGACTGGGAAGAAGGGCATGCTGAGGACAGTGGGGGACTGGGAAGAAGGGCATGCTGAGGGCAGTGCGGGACTGGGAAGAAGGGCATGCTGAGGGCAGTGGGGGACTGGGAAGAAGGGCATGCTGAGGGCAGTGGGGGACTGGGAAGAAGGGCATGCTGAGGACAGTGGGGGGGACTGGGAAGAAGGGCATGCTGAGGACAGTGGGGGACTGGGAAGAAGGGCATGCTGAGGGCAGTGGGGGACTGGGAAGAAGGGCATGCTGAGGACAGTGGGGGACTGGGAAGAAGGGCATGCTGAGGACAGTGGGGGACTGGGAAGAAGGGCATGCTGAGGACAGAGGGAGACTGGGAAGAAGGGCATGCTGAGGACAGTGGGGGACTGGGAAGAAGGGCATGCTTAGGACAGTGGGGGGGGACTGGGAAGAAGGGCATGCTGAGGACAGTGGGGGGGGGGACTGGGAAGAAGGGCATGCTGAGGACAGTGGGGTACTGGGAAGAAGGGCATGCTGAGGGCAGTGGGGGACTGGGAAGAAGGGCATGCTGAGGACAGTGGGGGGGACTGGGAAGAAGGGCATGCTGAGGACAGTGGGGGGGACTGGGAAGAAGGGCATGCTGAGGACAGTGGGGGGGGACTGGGAAGAAGGGCATGCCGAGGACAGTGGGGGACTGGGAAGAAGGGCATGCTGAGGACAGTGGGGGACTGGGAAGAAGGGCATGCCGAGGACAGTGGGGGGGACTGGGAAGAAGGGCATGCTAAGGGCAGTGGGGGACTGGGAAGAAGGGCATGCCGAGGACAGTGGGGGACTGGGAAGAAGGGCATGCCGAGGACAGTGGGGGGGACTTGGAAGAAGGGCATGCCGAGGACAGTGGGGGGGACTGGGAAGAAGGGCATGCCGAGGACAGTGGGGGGGACTGGGAAGAAGGGCATGCCGAGGACAGTGGGGGGGACTGGGAAGAAGGGCATGCCGAGGACAGTGGGGGACTGGGAAGAAGGGCATGCCGAGGACAGTGGGGGTGACTGGGAAGAAGGGCATGCCGAGGACAGTGGGGGGGACTGGGAAGAAGGGCATGCCGAGGACAGTGGGGGACTGGGAAGAAGGGCATGCCGAGGATAGTGGGGGGGACTGGGAAGAAGGGCATGCCGAGGACAGTGGGGGGGACTGGGAAGAAGGGCATGCCGAGGACAGTGGGGGGGACTGGGAAGAAGGGCATGCCGAGGACAGTGGGGGGACTGGGAAGAAGGGCATGCCGAGGACAGTGGGGGACTGGGAGGAAGGGCATGCTGAGGACAGTGGGGGACTGGGAAGGGCATGCCGAGGAAAGTGGGGGATTGGGAAGAAGGGCATGCTGAGTGCAGTGGGGGACTGGGAAGAAAGGCATGCCGAGGACAGTGGGGGACTGGGAAGAAGGGCATGCTGAGGACAGTGGGGGACTGGGAAGAAGGGCATGCCGAGGACAGTGGGGGACTGGGAAGAAGGGCATGCTGAGGGCAGTGGGGGACTGGAAGAAGGGCATGCTGAGGGCAGTGGGGGACTGGGAAGAAGGGCATGCTGAGGACAGTGGGGGGGACTGGGAAGAAGGGCATGCCGAGGACAGTGGGGGACTGGGAAGAAAGGCATGCTGAGGACAGTGGGGGACTGGGAAGAAGGGCATGCTTAGGACAGTGGGGACTGGGAAGAAGGGCATGCCGAGGACAATGGGGGACTGGGAAGAAGGGCATGCTGAGGGCAGTGGGGGACTGGGAAGAAGGGCATGCTGAGGGCAGTGGGGGACTGGGAAGAAAGGCATGCTGAGGGTAGTGGGGGGACTGGGAAGAAGGGCATGCTGAGGGCAGTGGGGGACTGGGAAGAAAGGCATGCTGAGGGCAGTGGGGGGACTGGGAAGAAGGGCATGCCGAGGACAGTGGGAGGGACTGGAAGAAGGGCATGCTGAGGGCAGTGGGGGGGACTGGGAAGAAGGGCATGCCGAGGACAGTGGGGGGGACTGAGAAGAAGGGCATGCTGAGGACAGTGGGGGACTGGGAAGAAGGGCATGCCGAGGACAGTGGGGGACTGGGAAGAAGGGCATGCTGAGGACAGTGGGGGGGACTGGGAAGAAGGGCATGCCGAGGACAGTGGGGGGGAATGGAAAGAAGGGCATGCCGAGGACAGTGGGGGGGACTGGGAAGAAGGGCATGCCGAGGACAGTGGGGGGGACTGGGAAGAAAGGCATGCCGAGGACAGTGGGGGACTGGGAAGAAGGGCATGCTGAGGACAGTGGGGGACTGTGAAGAAGGGCATGCCGAGGGCAGTGGGGGACTGGGAAGAAAGTCATGCCGAGGACAGTGGGGGACTGGGAAGAAGGGCATGCTGAGGGCAGTGGGGGGACTGGGAAGAAGGGCATGCCGAGGACAATGGGGGACTGGGAAGAAGGGCATGCTGAGGGCAGTGGGGGACTGGGAAGAAAGGCATGCCGAGGACAGTGGGGGACTGGGAAGAAGGGCATGCTGAGGGCAGTGGGGGACTGGGAAGAAGGGCATGCTGAGGGCAGTGGGGGACTGGGAAGAAGGGCATGCTGAGGACAGTGGGGGACTGGGAAGAAAGGCATGCTGAGGACAGTGGAGGACTGGGAAGAAGGGCATGCCGAGGACAGTGGGGGACTGGGAAGAAGGGCATGCTGAGGACAGTGGGGGGGACTGGGAAGAAGGGCATGCCGAGGACAATGGGGGACTGGGAAGAAGGGCATGCTGAGGGCAGTGGGGGACTGGGAAGAAAGGCATGCCGAGGACAGTGGGGGACTGTGAAGAAGGGCATGCTGAGGACAGTGGGGGACTGGGAAGAAGGGCATGCTGAGGGCAGTGGGGGGACTGGGAAGAAGGGCATGCCGAGGACAATGGGGGACTGGGAAGAAGGGCATGCTGAGGGCAGTGGGGGACTGGGAAGAAAGGCATGCTGAGGGCAGTGGGAGGGACTGGGAAGAAGGGCATGCCGAGGACAGTGGGGGGGACTGGGAAGAAGGGCATGCCGAGGACAGTGGGGGGGACTGGGAAGAAGGGCATGCTGAGGACAGTGGGGGACTGGGAAGAAGGGCATGCCGAGGACAGTGGGGGACTGGGAAGAAGGGCATGCTGAGGACAGTGGGGGGGACTGGGAAGAAGGGCATGCCGAGGACAGTGGAGTTGAATGGGAAGAAGGGCATGCCAAGGACAGTGGGGGGGACTGGGAAGAAGGGCATGCCGAGGACAGTGGGGGGGACTGGGAAGAAGGGCATGCCGAGGACAGTGGGGGACTGGGAAGAAGGGCATGCTGAGGACAGTGGGGGACTGGGAAGAAGGGCATGCCGAGGGAAGTGGGGGACTGGGAAGAAAGGCATGCCGAGGGCAGTGGGGGACTGGGAAGAAAGGCATGCCGAGGACAGTGGGGGACTGGGAAGAAGGGCATGCTGAGGACAGTGGGGGACTGGGAAGAAGGACATGCCGAGGACAGTAGGGGACTGGGAAGAAGGGCATGCTGAGGGCAGTGGGGGACTGGGAAGAAGGGCATGCTGAGGGCAGTGGGGGACTAGGAAGAAGGGCATGCTGAGGACAGTGGGGGACTGGGAAGAAAGGCATGCTGAGGACAGTGGAGGACTGGGAAGAAGGGCATGCCGAGGACAGTGGGGGACTGGGAAGAAGGGCATGCTGAGGACAGTGGGGGGGACTGGGAAGAAGGGCATGCCGAGGACAGTGGGGGACTGGGAAGAAGGGCATGCTGATGACAGTGGGAGACTTGGAAGAAGGGCATGTTGAGGGCAGTGGGGGACTGGGAAGAAGGGCATGCCGAGGACAGTGGGGGACTAGGAAGAAGGACATGCCGAGGACAGTGGGGGACTGGGAAGAAGGGCATGCTGAGGACAGTGGGGGGGACTGGGAAGAAGGGCATGCCGAGGACAGTGGGGGGGACTGGGAAGAAGGGCATGCCGAGGACAGTGGGGGACTGGGAAGAAGGGCATGCTGAGGACAGTGGGAGACTGGGAAGAAGGGCATGTTGAGGGCAGTGGGGGACTGGGAAGAAGGGCATGCCGAGGACATTGGGGGGGACTGGGAAGAAGGGCATGCCGAGGACAGTGGGGGACTGGGAAGAAGGGCATGCTGAGGACAGTGGGGGACTGGGAAGAAGGGCATGCTGAGGGCAGTGGGGGACTGGGAAGAAGGGCATGCTGAGGGCAGTGGGGGACTGGGAAGAATTGCATGCTGAGGACAGTGGGGGACTGGGAAGAAGGGCATGCTGAGGGCAGTGCGGGACTGGGAAGAAGGGCATGCTGAGGGCAGTGGGGGACTGGGAAGAAGGGCATTCTGAGGGCAGTGGGGGACTGGGAAGAAGGGCATGCTGAGGACAGTGGGGGGGACAGGGAAGAAGGGCATGCTGAGGACAGTGGGGGACTGGGAAGAAGAGCATGCTGAGGGCAGTGGGGGACTGGGAAGAAGGGCATGCTGAGGACAGTGTTGGACTGGGAAGAAGGGCATGCTGAGGACAGTGGGGGACTGGGAAGAAGGGCATGCTGAGGACAGTGGGGGACTGGGAAGAAGGGCATGCTTAGGACAGTGGGGGGGGACTGGGAAGAAGGGCATGCTGAGGACAGTGGGGGGGACTGGGAAGAAGGGCATGCTGAGGACAGTGGGGGGGACTGGGAAGAAGGGCATGCCGAGGACAGTGGGGGACTGGGAAGAAGGGCATGCCGAGGACAGTGGGGGGGACTGGGAAGAAGGCATGCTAAGGGCAGTGGGGGACTGGGAAGAAGGGCATGCTGAGGACAGTGGGGGACTGGGAAAGGCATGCCGAGGACAGTGGGGGGGATTGGGAAGAAGGGCATGCTGAGGGCAGTGGGGGACTGGGAAGAAAGGCATGCCGAGGACAGTGGGGGACTGGAAAGAAGGGCATGCCGAGGACAGTGGGGGGACTGGGAAGAAGGGCATGCCGAGGACAGTGGGGTGGACTGGGAAGAAGGGCATGCCGAGGACAGTGGGGGGGACTGGGAAGAAGGGCATGACGAGGACAGTGGAGGGGACTGGGAAGAAGGGCATGCCGAGGACAGTGGGGGACTGGGAAGAAGGGCATGCCGAGGACAGTGGGGGGGACTGGGAAGAAGGGCATGCCGAGGACAGTGGGGGGGACTGGGAAGAAGGGCATGCCGAGGACAGTGGGGGGACTGGGAAGAAGGGCATGCCGAGGACAGTGGGGGACTGGGAAGAAGGGCATGCTGAGGACAGTGGGGGACTGGGAAGGGCATGCCGAGGACAGTGGGGGACTGGGAAGAAGGGCATGCTGAGGACAGTGGGGGACTGGGAAGGGCATGCCGAGGACAGTGGGGGATTGGGAAGAAGGGCATGCTGAGGGCAGTGGGGGACTGGGAAGAAAGTCATGCCGAGGACAGTGGGGGACTGGGAAGAAGGGCATGCTGAGGACAGTGGGGGACTGGGAAGAAGGGCATGCCGTGGACAGTGGGGGACTGGGAAGAAGGGCATGCTGAGGGCAGAGGGGAACTGGGAAGAAGGGCATGCTGAGGACAGTGGGGGACTGGGAAGAAAGGCATGCCGAGGACAGTGGGGGACTGGGAAGAAGGGCATGCTGAGGACAGTGGGGGACTGGGAAGAAGGGCATGTTGAGGGCAGTGGGGGACTGGGAAGAAGGGCATGCTGAGGACAGTGGGGGGGACTGGGAAGAAGGGCATGTAGAGGACAGTGGGAGACTGGGAAGAAGGGCATGCTGAGGGCAGTGGGGGACTGGGAAGAAGGGCATGCTGAGGACAGTGGGGGACTGGGAAGAAGGGCATGCTGAGGACAGTGGGGGGGACTGGGAAGAAGGGCATGCTGAGGACAGTGGGGGGGACTGGGAAGAAGGGCATGCTGAGGACAGTGGGGGTGACTGGGAAGAAGGGCATGCCGAGGACAGGGGAGGACTGGGAAGAAGGGCATGCTGAGGGCAGTGGGGGACTGGGAAGAAGGGCATGCTGAGGACAGTGGGGGACTGGGAAGAAGGGCATGCCGAGGACAGTGGGATACTGGGAACAAGGGCATGCCGAGGACAGTGGGGGACTGGGAAGAAGGGCATGCTGAGGGCAGTGGGGGACTGGGAAGAAGGGCATGGCAAAGACTGTGGGGGACTGGGAAGAAGGGCATGCTGAGGACAGTGGGGGACTGGGAAGAAGGGCATGCTGAGGGCAGTGGGGGGACTGGGAAGAAGGGCATGCTGAGGGCAGTGGGGGACTGGGAAGAAGGGCATGCTGAGGACAGTGGGGGACTGGGAAGAAAGGCATGCCGAGGACAGTGGGGGACTGGGAAGAAGGGCATGCTGAGGACAGTGGGGGACTGGGAAGAAGGGCATGTTGAGGGCAGTGGGGGACTGGGAAGAAGGGCATGCTGAGGACAGTGGGGGGGACTGGGAAGAAGGGCATGTAGAGGACAGTGGGAGACTGGGAAGAAGGGCATGCTGAGGGCAGTGGGGGACTGGGAAGAAGGGCATGCTGAGGACAGTGGGGGACTGGGAAGAAGGGCATGCTGAGGACAGTGGGGGGGACTGGGAAGAAGGGCATGCTGAGGACAGTGGGGGGGACTGGGAAGAAGGGCATGCTGAGGACAGTGGGGGTGACTGGGAAGAAGGGCATGCCGAGGACAGGGGAGGACTGGGAAGAAGGGCATGCTGAGGGCAGTGGGGGACTGGGAAGAAGGGCATGCTGAGGACAGTGGGGGACTGGGAAGAAGGGCATGCCGAGGACAGTGGGATACTGGGAACAAGGGCATGCCGAGGACAGTGGGGGACTGGGAAGAAGGGCATGCTGAGGGCAGTGGGGGACTGGGAAGAAGGGCATGGCAAAGACTGTGGGGGACTGGGAAGAAGGGCATGCTGAGGACAGTGGGGGACTGGGAAGAAGGGCATGCTGAGGGCAGTGGGGGGACTGGGAAGAAGGGCATGCTGAGGGCAGTGGGGGACTGGGAAGAAGGGCATGCTGAGGGCAGTGGGGGACTGGGAAGAAGGGCATGCTGAGGACAGTGGGGGACTAGGAAGAAGGGCATGCCGAGGACAGTGGGGGACTGGGAAGAAGGGCATGCCGAGGACAGTGGGGGACTGGGAAGAAGGGCATGCTGAGGACAGTGGGGGGGACTGGGAAGAAGGGCATGCCGAGGACAGTGGGGGACTGGGAAGAAGGGCATGCTGAGGGCAGTGGGGGACTGGGAAGAAGGGCATGCCGAGGACAGTGGAGGACTGGGAAGAAGGGCATGCCGAGGACAGTGGGGGACTGGGAAGAAGGGCATGCTGAGGGCAGTGGGGAACTGGGAAGAAGGGCATGCTGAGGGCAGTGGGGTACTGGGAAGAAGGGCATGCTGAGGACAGTGGGGGACCTGGAAGAAGGGCATGCCGAGGACAGTGGGGGACTGGGAAGAAGGGCATGCCGAGGACAGTGGAGGAATGGGAAGAAGGGCATACTGAGGGCAGTGGGGGACTGGGAAGAAGGGCATGCTGAGTGCAGTGGGGGACTGGGAAGAAGGGCATGCTGAGGACAATGGGGGACTGGGAAGAAGGGCATGTCGAGGACAGTGGAGGGGACTGAGAAGAAGGGCATGCTGAGGACAGTGGGGGGGACTGGAAAGAAGGGCATGCTGAGGTCAGTGGGGGGGACTGGGAAGAAGGGCATGCTGAGGACAGTGGGGGGGACTGGGAAGAAGGGCATGCTGAGGACAGTGGGGGACTGGGAAGAAGGGCATGTCGAAGACAGTGGGGGACTGGGAAGAAGGGCATGCCGAGGACTGGGGGACTGGGAAGAAGGGCATGCCGAGGACAGTGGGGGGGACTGGGAAGAAGGGCATGCCGAGGACAGTGGGGGACTGGGAAGAAGGGCATGCTGAGGACAGTGGGGTACTGGGAAGAAGGGCATGCTGAGGACAGTGGGGGACTGGGAAGAAGGGCATGCTGAGGACAGTGGGGGACTGGGAAGAAGGGCATGCTGAGGACAATGGGGGACTGGGAAGAAGGGCATGCCGAGGACAGTGGGAGGGACTGGGAAGAATGGGCATGCCGAGGACAGTGGGGGGGGGGGGGGACTGGGAAGAAGGGCATACCGAGGACAGTGGGGGACTGGGAAGGAGGGCATGCTGAGGACAGTGGGGGACTGGGAAGAAGGGCATGCTGAGGGCAGTGGGGGGACTGGGAAGGAGTAGAGGCCCATGGCAGCGTGGGGCAACGTGACGGAGAAAGGGGTTTGTGGCAACTGGGACCAGAAAGGAGGGAAAAACATTAAATGAGGGGTACTGGAGAGGCATGTGGGTTTGGAAACCAGGAAGTATTGTCATATTATTTACTGGAGTAAGCCGAGAACATAATACGTATATGCATTGATTAAAAAAAGATGCATGTTCAGAGTACCTTTATTAGTCAGTTTAACATTTTGTTCAGTTTGATACAAAGACAGGGCCGACAACAGAAATCATGGGGCCCAGGACAAATGAAAGGAGCAGCCCCCCCTCCCCACCCCCCAACCCATAGCGCACATACCGCGGAAAAAAAAACTTTTAGCAACTTTTACTTAACTGTTTTCTTCTTATTGTAATACGGAAAAAAACATTACAATGCAATCTGTTTATTTTAATATTTTCAACAAAATACAAATATCCAATGCCACAAAAGGCCTGGGGGGGGGGGGGATTCAGTATGGGCCTGGTGGGGGAGGGTGGAGCCTTCAACCGGCCGGAGTGCGGGGCTTCAATTGGCAGGCGGTGGGACTGGTTTCAGAGTTGAGATGGAAGGCACGTGGGTGAGTGACTGACTGCCTGGGTGGGTGAGTGACTGACTGCCTGGGTGGGTGAGTGACTGAATGCCTGGGTGAGTGACTGACTGACTGGGTGGGTGAGTGACTGACTTGAGTGAGTGAGTGACTGCCTGGGTGGGTGAGTGACTGACTGCCTGGGTGGGTGAGTGACTGACTGCCTGGGTGGGTGAGTGAGTGACTGACTGCCTGGGTGGGTGAGTGACTGACTGCCTGGGTGGGTGAGTGACTGACTGCCTGGGTGGGTGAGTGACTGACTGCCTGGGTGAGTGATTGACTGGGTGGGCGAGTGACTGACTGGGTGGGTGGGTGAGTGACTGACTGCCTGGGTGAGTGACTGACTGCCTGGGTGGGTGAGTGACTGACTGCCTGGGTGAGTGACTGACTGCCTGGGTGGGTGAGTGACTGACTGCCTGGGTGAGTGAGTGACTGACTGGGTGGGTGAGTGACTGACTGCCTGGGTGGGTGAGTGACTGACTGCCTGGGTGGGTGAGTGACTGCCTGGGTGGGTGAGTGACTGACTGCCTGGGTGGGTGAGTGAAAGACTGCCTGGGTGGGTGAGTGACTGACTGCCTGGATGGGTGAGTGACTGACTGCCTGGGTGGGTGAGTGACTGACTGCCTGGGTGGGTGAGTGACTGACTGCCTGGGTGGGTGGGTGGGTGACTGACTGCCTGGGTGGGTGAGTGACTGACTGCCTGGGAGGGTGAGTGACTGACTGCCTGGGTGGGTGACTGACTGACTGCCTGGGTGGGTGAGTGACTGACTGCCTGGGTGAGTGAGTGACTGACTGGGTGGGTGACTGACTGCCTGGGTGACTGACTGACTGCCTGGGTGGGTGAGTGACTGACTGCCTGGGTGGGTGAGTGACTGCCTGGGTGGGTGAGTGACTGCCTGGGTGGGTGAGTGACTGCCTGGGTGGGTGAGTGACTGCCTGGGTGGGTGACTGGCTGGGTGGGTGAGTGACTGCCTGGGTGACTGACTGACTGCCTGGGTGGGTGACTGACTGCCTGGGTGGGTGACTGACTGCCTGGGTGGGTGACTGACTGACTGACTGCCTGGGTGGGTGACTGCCTGGGTGGGTGACTGACTGACTGCCTGGGTGGGTGACTGACTGCCTGGGTGGGTGGGTAACTGACTGCCTGGGTGGGTGAATGCCTGGATGGGTGGTGGGAGGTAGGGCGGGGGGGGGGGGCGAGACTGGCGGGCCTAATTCCCGCAGGTGCATTTAGTTTCTTTCCCCAAAGCCCCCCCCCCCCTTTCCCCCCCCTCCGGCCCCTGGTCCCCGCGGCTGCTGCCCGGGGCAGGAGTCTGGCACGAGGGGAGCTGGGTTGGTGGGCGTGGGCTCGCCCAGGTGCTTCCCCTCCGGTCCACGTTGGGAGCGGGTCCACCGTGCTTCACTGAGCATGTGTGCCGAGATGTCTGCGCATGCACATGGGGATCGCCGTCGGGTTTATTTTTTTTCGCAACAAGCTCGAGGACCCAATCGTGCCGCCGCTGCCATACCCCGCTGCATTTTTTTTCCCTTGACATTGTTTTTATTATTACACAGGCACGGCCGCGCAGGGGGCCCGGGACGCCAACCCCACAGACCCCCCTGTTGGGGGCCCTGTACACAGGTTCTTTTCCTTTTCTGTATGAATACAGGACAAACGGTGACTGTGTGATTGCAGCATTTGCATTTATTGTTGCAGTTTTGTCCATCATGGAACCATTCTGGATTGTGAAGAGGCAGATTGGGACTTCACCATGAACCTTAATGTCCGTAGCATGTATCTCATGATCAAAACATTCCTGCCGAAAGTAAGGACACAGGCTTTGGCCCAGTTTCACTAAAGGGTGCTAATCTCTAGCACTCCTTAACTCAGATGCTTTGTTTCTGCCTATTTTTGGCATTGAATTTTAAATGTCCACTCACCTTCTTTCATCACCCAATATTTAAATTGCTGTAGCAAAGAAAACACAGGTTTATGCTATTCTAGACAAAGCAGAATGAATGGTGATTAGTGATGAGTATTCACTTAGTTCTGCCCTCCAGTGTCATAAACCACTTCACACATCCAGGATGACTACTGTCCGAGTTGTTAGAAGAATAATCTAACAATATCTTGGTGTGTTTTTTTTGTTGTACATTTCATTTGTTATATCACCTATTGTCTGCAGCTACATTTTAAAAGGTATAACCTGCCTTAAATATCCCACATAGACATTTTGCCATATATACAAATAACATATCACACTACATTTTGTGACGGTCTAATATTTTTTTTTGGGGGGGGGGGGGGGGCGGGGGTTACTAAAAGTTATAAACTTCAAAGATTCTTGTATGTTTTCCAGATGCTTGCACAAAAAGCTGGAAACATTATCAACATGTCTTCTGTAGCATCCAGCATCAAAGGTATAAATGTTTATTAAATGGCAAAATGCCTCTGAAAAATAAGAGCTGTTTGGCGCACACTGTGTGAAAGATAACGGAGAGAGGTGCACATTGTCTTCTCTGCTATATAAAATGCCCTATCACGCCAATCAAATCATTTAAAGAATGAAGTTACAGAGTTAAAGTACCTCTCCACTTTATCTGGTAATTAGTCTCTTTCAGTTTTGTGCTTGCATAAATTGACTAAAACGTCACCTTGACGTATTAAGAGATGTCTCTATTGCTATTCTATGATGAGTGCAATCTGGCACAAACTGTTTTCAGCACTACAGTACTACTCATTACTGCTAATTACTGGGAAGGCAGGTGTTGGCACTGCAGATGAGCTGAGAACAGTTTTGTTATAAGTGAGAAGTGATTCATGATTTTGATTAGTATTTCTCTTCTTTTCACTGTATTTTACATTTTGTTTTTGATAAATGCCTTTTGTTTAGGGCTATTTCTAAATCATTATTTTGTCTACTAGGCGTTGTAAACAGGTGTGTGTATAGCACATCAAAGGCAGCAGTAATTGGTCTGACCAAATCTGTCGCTTCAGACTTTATTGAACAAGGCATCAGATGCAACTGTATATGTCCTGGTAAGTATGTCTTGTGATGGCCGTTTGAAGCAGCATCCTTCCATCCATTCCCAAAGATGCCCACTCAGAGACCCTTCTTCAAGCACACACAATGCAACCCCTTAACACAAAACCAGAGCCCACCACAAACATAACTTATCCACCTAAACATAGACTTTTCTGCAAAACACACACAGCAAGTTGTCTCTCACACCTATCCTTTTACTTTACTATTAAACTTACTAAGGGGGCTATACAAGTTCCATGTTCACGGATTATATCAGTGATTTTCATAGGGGGATTTGGAGCACATAGGGGCTCATGAGCTGTATCCAAGGAGTTCGCCAAAAAAAACCTATGGAATGGTGGATCTCAGGCAGTATAGTGACATCCTAAGCCCGTGTGGTGACTGCTCACTTTGTAAGGCTCCAAACTGCACCTTGGGGTGGGTAATTACAGCAGGAGCTTCCAAAGTCACTACCCACAATGCTTTGCATCCACAGCGGCAAGGCATTGTGGGGCATGACTTTGGAAGCTCACACAGTAATAGACATACAACCCATGCTGTCTGCACACACTGAGGTGCAGTTCGGGGCCTTATTAAGCATCTGTTCCCCCACAAACTCAGAACACTATACTGCTATGGATCAGTCAAACAGTTTTATTAACACTAGTCTGATGCGTAGACAATAAGATTTTTTTATTAATGGTTTGCGGAACAAATATATTGTAGCATAAGGTTGGGTGGGAACCATATTACATGATTTAAAGCAGCAATCCCGCTTGTACGTAAAAAAAAAATTTCATTCACTTTTTTCTTTTGAAAGAATGTAAATCGCAATGTAAACTGAACCCGCCTATTTTTAGCTTCAGGGAGCCCCCGGTAACTGAAAGTGACAGTTTTAGTTGCCAGTATTTCAGCTCCCTTTGGAAATTCAAAATGGCCACAAAATCCTGTGGGCCATTAGTAGCCGCAATGTCATGGGAGGATGATGTTACGGCTTCCTATTGAACAATATTGGTGGCCATCTTGAAATACACAGTAAGAACCCCAAGCAACTAAAACTGTAAGTATATTGAGATCTGGGTGGTCCGGGAGATGGAAATAGAGTTCAGCTCTGTAAGGACCTACAGTTTCAAATTCTTTAAAAAAAAAAAAAATATTATCATTATTGAAAATGGGTGGGATTTCTGCTTTATGGTGGAATGAACTGTGTAAAATATTGTAATGTTTGAAAATAGTGCCTTACAATGGTCACCATTGCTGCTGTCTTTCCTGTGTCCCATCATTGTAAGAACATGTCTAGGACACCATGAGCCCCAAATATTTTTTCACATGTAATAGTACAGTACATCATTATCAATACTTTTTACCTGGAGAGAGATACAGCTGTATGTATAATTATATAACAGGATAAGGCAACATTGCATTGCTTACTAGCAGATAGAGAAAAATGAAAAGCAGCACTAAACCATTGGGTAAAGGTGGGTAATATGACTTTAGACTAACCCGCATTGTAAGACAAGGAAAGGTCTTGAGGATGAAGGGGAAAAAATGTCTAATTTAGTAGTCTGTTAGCGCACAGGAGGACATACAAGTGAAATGTTTTATGCACTGAAATCCAATTTTTGTGTAGGGACTGTGGATACCCCATCTTTAAAGGAAAGAATCCAAGCGAGGCCAAATCCTGAACAGGTATGCCAAATAATAATATCCTGTACCAATTATACTACTGTCCATTATAAATGAGTGCTATAGACTTTTACATGTCACTTTTTGCCCGTGATAACTGTAGGCATTAAAAGACTTTCTTTCAAGACAAAAGACCGGTAGAATGGCTACAGCAGAAGAAGTGGCCCATCTCTGTGTGTATCTGGCTTCTGATGAAGTAAGTCATATATTTTATTTGTATTATACCTCCATCAATAACTGCATTTGGATATTAAAGGAGACCTAGCCCTGAAATCATACGGCCTCTATGCCCCTAAAGGAGTACAGTCTTATTTTAGCTAATCGGCCTATCCACAGAAATCCCATGAGACCACAGCAGAAATCAGCAACATTCCCAATAGTATTGCTGGATAATTGTGATGGAAATTATTATGGTAAAGCAGATGAGTCCAGTTTTCTTATCGGCTCCTTATTTTATCACATTTTCCTTGTGGTATTTTTAGATGTAGACGTTGGCTAGTTGAGTAAAGGTTAGCAAGTTTACTTGCAAGGTTACTTATAATATAAATGGCTTGGAACAATAAGTTTTTAAGTGAAACTTCTTTGCTGGTACCTACAGAGTTTTGATGGGGAAAATGTCATTCTTTGTCACAAAAACGCGTTACGGAAGCGACATCATGACGAGAAACGGCCGCAGGCCTCGGCACACGTGCAAAAGCATCCTCGGGCCTCCAGCGCACTGCGCATGCGCAGAGGACTCCAGTGCAGCACCAACACTTGGGAGACGGAGACCATAGACACACAGACCGAGACACACACACACACACACACACAGAGATGCACACACACACACACACACAGAGATACACACACACAGAGATACACACACACACACACACACACACACACAGAGATACACACACACACACACAGAGATACACACACACACACACAGAGAGATACACACACGCACACACACAGAGATACACACACACAGAGATACACACACACACATAGATACACATACAGAGATACACATACATAGACACACAGAGATACACATACACAGACACACAGAGATACACATACACAGACACACAGAGATACACATACACAGACACACAGAAATACACATACACAGTGTGAAAAGTGTGAATAAATAAGAGTCATCATCTGAGGATATCTTGCAGAATAACAAATAAGTTTATTGCAGTGTACGGTGCACACGCAGGAGGCAGTTTAAAAATAAAACTCCCCCAACGACATGGTGGCATACAGGCCTTATTTATACACAAAATACTAAGCCCACGCCCCCTAAACGAGGTTGCTTGTGTCACTACGTAAGCATATAAGATAAACAAAATATGAACATGAACACATCGAGTTAATAATATTATTATGGGATTTATATTAGAAATGAAATGACTCAGCAATAACACCTTATACTGCTGCGACACACTTTATTCGAGCAAATACCCAGTATGTACCTGGCAGATACCTGGAATGCGCCGCTCCTCACCTCTGACAAGCCCCGTTGCGTTTGCCTTCCCAGCCTGGGTTCATGCCTGGCTGACGGGCGGCTGATCTGTTAAATGATAATGATTAGGATTTAATAGGCTGCAATGCTTCGCGTGTCTACCAGATGGCATAAATTCATGAATTGTAATGCAGTATATATATATATATACTGTGCAGTATTGCAGCCAGCGGGAATAAAATGCTTCAATCCCTGCCTGGAAAATAACCCAATGCACTCGGGCAGAAAACAGTCACAAACCTCAATACACCCGGGTATACCCGAATTCGTGGGACTAGCCGAGCTCGAATAATGTGTGTCGCCAGTGTACAAGCCGATGACTTTTCCTCTACATACTAAATAACTATAACACTTTAAAATGGATACAGGAACAGACAAATAAACTTATTTGAAACTGCTAGGTAAACCCGTCAACACAGATTGAGACACCCTTCAAAACACATCTCTCTACACACCACTCAAAACAACTTTTTAAACTCAGGCTTTCCTCAAAAGGTGCCTTTTACCTTGATTCTTATGAGCGCTCAGGTTTGAGTGACCGAGGAGTGTTTTTTTCGGGTGCTCAGCTTCCGGTATATTTGTGTTCCTAGTCGGAGCGCCATCTGTGAAAAGCGTGAATAAATAAGAGTCATCATCTGAGGATATATTGCAAAATAACAAATAAGTTTATTGCAGTGTACGGTGCACACGCAGGAGGCAGTTTCACAATAAAACTCCCCCAACGACATGGTGGCATACAGGCCTTATTTATACACAAAATACTAAGCCCATGCCCCCTAAACGAGGTTGCTTGTGCATCACTACGTAAGCATATAAGATAAACAAAATATGAACATGAACACATCGAGTTAATAATATTATTATGGGATTTATATTAGAAATGAAATGACTCAGCAATAACACCTTATACAAGCCGATGACTTTTCCTCTACATACGGTACTTCATGGGCACCTCCCTCGGAATGCGAGACATGGTGTTATCTATCTTTTATTTTCATAACATTTGCGCTTTTTCTCCCCTCTTCAAGGTCTTTTTGTAGTTAGCTGAACAGCTTAATATCAAAACCTTCAGGAGCCGAAAAGAAAAAAAATGTGTCTTTAAACTAACTTCCATACCAACTTTCATACAGACAATAGACAATATCAGGCACCTAAGATGGATGCTGACTTAAAATGGCGGCTTAGATCCGAGTGCTGTTTGTCAGACCTCCCCCTCCTTACATCATATTCTCACTTTGTCACTCCCTCCTTTTTTATTCTTAAAACATGCTTTTGAGAATTAAGTTTATGATGTTAGTCCAGGGACACATAGATTGTATACTGGGGTGCTCCATCATCTGATAGTGCTCATTGGTATAACTCAGAGGACAAGGTCGCGTGCCCTTCACTGTCATAGTCTCGTAAGGCGCTGTGGCCCCAACATGTCTTTTCGAGTTGAATAACTGTGATCGGCATCTTCTTTCTTCAAGGGACTGCTGTTTCTGGCATCTGCAAAGAGTGGCATCAGATTGGAGGGGGGTGGCAAATTTGTGGATTATACCTCTGCAACACGTGACACACACATATATGACAACAAGTAACACCCCCACACACACCAAAGCATTCATAAGTTTTTTTTCCAAGTGATTTAAGCCATCCATCTAACCCCAAGGGTGATATTCTGTCCCTTCCCTTTGTAAGCCTCTTTTGAATCTCTTCTTTTTCATCTAGTTCATGCTGTACACTGCTACACTGATCTTGAATGAAAACACAACATTGTTCCTTAATTAGGACACATACCCCTCCTTCTGAAGCTAAAACATAGTCTAAAGCAATTCTGTTTTGTAAGGCCATAAGCCTAATCTGAACCTGTTCTTGGTTTAATGGTGAAATTAAAAACTGCAAAATTAAGGCCACATCCTTCCTGTAAATTGTTATCTGACTAAACATACATTCTTACACAGGTTTCATTGGTTGGTGGAAACACTTGACCCATAAATTGATTCTTGTTCCTAGTGTGTGATACACCCTTTAAAGAGGTTCCCTTAAAAAAATGGGAAAATACAGAAATTGTACACATAATACTAAAAACCTTATTTTATGCAAGCAACCTTTCTTTGGATATGCAGTTGCTAGATAAAAGAAATTGCATCTATCTCTATCATCTTATATTTTCAGAATCCTTACAACATTCTATTACTGAGAATTGAGGGGGGGTTGGTATCGGTGGAAGCGAATGCGTGATCCTCACCCCTGCACGCATTGTATACATCATTCACTCAAAATATCAGAACAGACGATGTCTGCGATGGGTCAAAATGATCCTTTCCTTGTGGCTGACACACGCCCCTGGGTGACCACCTCCTTTCGGTGGAGGTGCAACACACTTCTGGATCAAAGTTTTGCTGCACATGACACAAACATAGATAGTGATGAGTACTGCCAAAACACATACAAGAGCTTTCACAAGCCACGCTTCCAGGAAACCAATCCTCCCATCAAGGCTCAATTGTACATACACCTTAAATTTCTAACTTAACACACTCTACAAATAAAACTATTGAGTCTTTGAACAAATGAAATGTTCTGAGAAAACCGGGCCTTAGCCTGGTGTCTTATTTTCCTCGTTGGTTAACGGTTAGAGTTTTGACTCGGCAAGACATTAACTTGATGCGGCCGTGCTTTAGGTGACTTTGGTCTTTGGTGGAGCTGGAACGAGCTTTACTGTACTTTGGGTCCAGGAAAAGAACTCTGCCACTTTAATTGCTGTAGTGGTGGTTAATATAGGTCTTTTCATCTGGGATGAAGAGCATGCTTGCGTAGGAAATATGTGACTATTAACCCCATCTCGAGTAGGTGCACTTTCAACTTTGCCTATAGAGACTCAAAAAATGTATTAGTTGCATCCGACTTATTGTTTTATTACCAATAACATGGTCCTTAATTTGTTTCTTTGGACTGCTGATAGTCATAAGTCATCCCATAGTGAGATAATTTATACCTAGGAATAAATTCTTGTATCAATGTGTTTACTCCTGTCTTAGCATCCGCATATAGACAGAGGTATTCCCTATTAATGTTCCTCAAATTAAAACTAAGTAGCCAATGTGAACCTGACTTTGATACCATCTAAGTTCCTAAGACTCGATGCCCCAGCCATTGCCAAACTAATTGCTTCCATAGTTAATTCTATCCTGTCTGCAGGCCATATCCCTAAGCAAAAAACAAAAGAACAAGGCGCACAACGCACATAGTGTAATAGTAAAAAATGTGACTTTATGGTAAAAAGTAAATAGTTCTGCGTACATCAAGTAAGAATAAACAAGCAGTTGGTATATAGGTTTACCACACCAGGAGATGACACTGTGCGACACCCTCGGATGGATCTCGGCATGCAATGGGTCTGGAGTCGTCTCATCTGTCCCTTACAGCGTCCTCCGTTTGGGGGTGGTAGGTGGATATGTCCCTTGTAGAGAAAGCCACACAGCACACAGCTCACAGGGTGGTAAAGAAGCCGCAGGAATCAGCGTCCATGGATCACTGCACCGTTTCCCGCCACTCCTCGTTGGGCGCTCGGCGATGACGTCACGAGTCGCTCCTCAACTTCCGCAATGCTTCTCGTGGAACGCACGCAATGTTCTCATGGAACACTAGTTATTAGCTGCGCACTGCGCACTATCACTTTTTTCTATTCATATCCCTAAGACTTGGAAAACTGCCAGAGTTTGTCCCAATCTTCAAAAGTGGGGACAAAAACACTCTCAAACTACAGGCCAATCTCTCTTCTCCCAATACTATACACAGTCATGGAAAAAATATTCACTCCCGATTAAGCAATTATTTTACCCATACAAATTTCCCTAGCCAATCCCCATCTGGCTTTTACCCAAACAGTCCACTGTAACTATTCTGCTAAAAATTTGAAATGCCTTGTATATAATGTATACCCTGTTCACTTATGTAACTGCTTTTGCAACTATGTATCCCCTGTATTTAACCCTATGCACAAGACACACCCACAAATGAGAGGTGACTCCCAATTCACCACTTCCTGGCAAACCCATTCTAGATTACACCGCAATTTTGACAATAACCACTGCTTACAGACACCTTTGGAAAAAATAAATGGTTAAATGTTATAACATACATCACATATTCAGTTAATAGACAAATGATTTTGTATAAGACTTCACACTAATTTCTTGCTTTATATAATCTCTTTGCACAGTGCTGAGTACACGGTCAGCTTTATATTATTAAAGACACTCCACATTTTCATCTGACTAAAGAGAAAAAAAAAATTTCAAAGCTTGTTCCCGGGCAAAAAGCCATCTTGTTTCTGGGCGTTTCGCCAATTGACCCTGAACAGATAAGATAACGGCACACCACGGTTTCTTCCTGAAAAATAATAATTATTAGATTGGAACTTTTGCTTAAAGTTTAAATACATGGAGCTTTATCCAGAGCCCTAAGAACTACATTTTATATGGCCTCTCAAAAATTAACTAACTGGCTTTTATATAGCTGAGGTTATATAACTTCTTAACACACAAATAGCTCCCACATGCTCATGCTATCTCCCTCCACTCAGTTCTTTTTAATGCCTTCTGTTTGAACGCTCATAGTTTCACAGACTTCCTTCACTACAAATTTATGCTATCCTGTTTCAATTCTGCCCTTTCTCAAGCTAAACAAACCTACTCTCCATTAATCAACACTCACAAGTCTAACCCTCACTAACTCTTCCTTCATCTCACCTCAGGACTTTTGCTGACTATTTTGAGAAAGAGGTTGAATCCATGCACCAGAACATTCCCTCTGTTTCCTCCTTCTATCCTACTTTGCTTTCTGCTTTCTTTGACTCTTTTTCCACTGTATCAGAAGAGAATGTCACCATCACTGTTGATCTCCTCTTCTCCTTCTAATCTGATACATTTCCATTCTCCTTCAAACATGTAACAGCTATACCATGACTCAAAAATAGCAAGCTTGGCCCTACCTGTCTTTCTAACTACTGAACTTGTCTTGTATTCTCTTGCTTGCTCCATTTTCGCAACACCCATTCTCTCCTTAACCCTCTACAATCTGACTTTTACACTGCTCCCTCCACGGAGACAATTCCCACTAAAATAACTGAAGACCTATATGCTGCCACAGACAGAGATCATTACACTCTGCTCATATTACTCCATCTCTCTGAAGCATTTGCCTCTGTGGACCACACTTCTCTTTTCTCTGTACACACTCTCTCTAGGTGACCTAATGACATCTCTTGGGTTTAAATATCACCTCTATGCTGACAACACCCACATTTACTTTTCAACCCCTGACCTTACACCTGCCATATAAACCTAAGTTTCTGAATGTCTCTCTGTTATCTCATCCTGGAAGGCCCTCCTTCGCCTTAAACTTAATATGGCAAAAACAGACTTCCTCATACTTCCTCCCAAACCTGACCCCATTATCTCCTTCCCCATTACTCTTGAATCTTCCATCCAGTAGCCCAAGCATGCTGCTTAGGGGTCACACTGCTCCTCTCTCATTCTCCTTTCTTATTCAAAACATTTCTATAACCTGTCGCTTTTTTCCTCCACAATATCACAAAGATACACCTGTTCTTCTGTTGCTCAACTATTAAAACTCTGATTCAGGCCCTCATTCTCTTCCATCTTGATAACTGTAATCCCCTGCTATCCCGCCTTCCTGCCTTTCACCTGTCTTCCCTACAATCTATCCTAAATGCTGCTGCCAGAATCACTCTACTCTTTAAACTCTGATTCTGCGTTTCCCCTCCTGAAATTCCTCTCCTGGCTTTTAATCAAATCCTACTGTCTCTGTACGCTCTCCCTACCTACCAATTAGATTGTAAGCTCCTTAGAGCAGGGACTTCTCTTCCTTAATGTTACTTTTATGTCTGGATCACTTATTTCATGACCTATTACCTTACCATTTGATACCTATATGATTACAACGTGCACCACTCCTGTGAAGCGCTATGCATATTAATGGCGTTATATATATAAAAACATACAATACAATATATAATTCAAACAATGCTTGTGAGCTTTTACCCGCATTTTTAAACACAAAATATTCCCAAACATATCTTAATCCTATAGAAATAAAATTGAAATGTGTTTTTACTGGTTACACACAATACAGAACACACAATACAAAAAAACTTCTCTCATACACAGCCAAACAACATCACAAAAATAACGAACAAATAAAAGAAAAACATTTTTCACCTATTCCCAAACAATTTCATCCTGCAACTAAATTAATAAAAATTCCCTTCTCTTTCTTTATTCTCATAAATAACCTGATGTTAAAACTACTCTGATGCTCCGGAGCTTTTGAGTTAACTTTCGTATCTTGGCACATTCCTCGCGCTGGAGAAAAAGGTGGGCGCACGATCTGTGCTGCTGCTGTTCTGATTCTCTTTCTTGCAGACATTTGAGCAGAAGGAAAAAAGAATACTGTATCTCCTGGTTTTAAAACACTTATCCGTCTGGCCAAAACGAACAAACCCTTTAAACTTTCACCAGTGACAGAGCTGAATATATGCCCTCTCTTTTTCCGCATTCTTTAACCCTTCTATACTTCATGCACACCTTTTAAAACCTTGTAAAAATTTAGACTTCATTGTGAGCAAATAATATTCATGTTTTTGTACGTACTTGCAAGTTTTTGGATGGTGATTTGTGTACACATGTGATACTTATCATGGTTTATCTTTCACATAGGTAATCATTCAGGAAAAATTCATTAGGGTATCAAATCCATCTGGCAACTCTCCATTAAGGGCACAACAATTTTACTTGCCGGCACCGAAACTTGAGTTTATATCAGGAAATTATTTATAACCACTTATTGCTTGTGGGGAAATGGAAGGAAAAGCTGATAAGTTCACACCTGATTTCTGTGGCTTCCAGTCAGCCGGGCCTGCCATGCATGACTTTAGCCACAAAAACCTCATCAAATTCAAAGATTTATACTGCCACAGACACACAGGGATTACTGAAAGTTAGAAGGTTCCACTATGAGCCCTTGCGTTCGCATTCTTACGAATAAGAAAACCGGTGCGGCTGCCCATAGGTTCACGCTTCCTTCCATAGTAATTTATTTCAAACAAACTTTTTTCATTGAGGTGGCATGTTTTTCACTGGGACTTGCATGTGTTTATTGCACTTGAACTTGCATGTGTATTTTCATTGGCCAACAAAACATATTTATATTGTCTCTTCTTGTTCTCTGTATCCATTCTTTATTATTTTTGTCTGCAGACACACAACCTCTAACGGCAAATTTTGAGAACTTTGGTTTCCCATTATTCTCCTGTTACAGTAATCACATTTAATTGACCTGTACAATACTCCTGATACAATAATCAGCGCAAGCGTACAACTCTTTTCGCATGTTATTGTTCTGAAATATGCAAATAAGGACCTGTCACGAGACTGTTCCCCAATCATATTTTTTCACCATAACTATACCCAAGAAAACACTTGAATTACTTCAGCGGGTCCAACCCAGTCCTGATAAACCTTATACTTTTATAACATGGAAGACCTTCTAAACAGATATCCATAAATAAACTCACTTGGTATGTTAATGACAAGACAGAGCAAATGTACAAACTGGGACCCTTCCTGCTCAGACAACAAAAAATATTTATCACAACCCAGGACGGTCTGAAAAAAATACAAACACTCACCTTCATCACCAAAACTTTTAACGGAACTCTCACCTTAGTCCCAATAAAACTTAAATAACTATAACACTTTAAAATGGATACAGGAACAGACAAATAAACTTATTTGAAACTGCTAGGTAAACCCGTCAACACAGATTGAGACACCCTTCAAAACACATCTCTCTACACACCACTCAAAACAACTTTTTAAACTCAGGCTTTCCTCAAAAGGTGCCTTTTACCTTGATTCTTATGAGCGCTCAGGTTTGACCGAGGAGTGTTTTTTTCGGGTGCTCAGCTTCCGGTATATTTGTGTTCCTAGTCGGAGCGCCATCTGTGAAAAGCGTGAATAAATAAGAGTCATCATCTGAGGATATATTGCAAAATAACAAATAAGTTTATTGCAGTGTACGGTGCACACGCAGGAGGCAGTTTCACAATAAAACTCCCCCAACGACATGGTGGCATACAGGCCTTATTTATACACAAAATACTAAGCCCATGCCCCCTAAACGAGGTTGCTTGTGCATCACTACGTAAGCATATAAGATAAACAAAATATGAACATGAACACATCGAGTTAATAATATTATTATGGGATTTATATGAAATGACTCAGCAATAACACCTTATACAAGCCGATGACTTTTCCTCTACATACGGTACTTCATGGGCACCTCCTTCGGAATTCGAGACATGGTGTTATCTATTTTTTATTTTCATAACATTTGCGCTTTTTCTCCCCTCTTCAAGGTCTTTTTGTAGTTAGCTGAACAGCTTAATATCAAAACCTTCAGGAGCCAAAAAGAAAAAAAATGTGTCTTTAAACTAACTTCCATACCAACTTTCATACAGACAATAGACAATATCAGGCACCTAAGATGGATGCTGACTTAAAATGGCGGCTTAGATCCCAGTGCTGTTTGTCAGACCTCCTTACATCATATTCTCACTTTGTCAACAGACACACACAAATACACAGACACACAGAAATACACAGACACACAGAGAGAGGCACACGCTCAGAGACACACACACACACACAAAGACACATACAGACACAGATACACGCAGACAGATACAGACGCACACACACACAGACAGAGAGACACACAAACACACAAACACACAGAGAGACACACTGACACATGAGGAATTCACAGTTGGTGTACATTTAGAAGTGCAAATAACTAAAACGGGTGTGTGCCGCGCACGCGCGTTCTAAGTCAAACTTCTTTGCATTTTGTCACTGAAATTGTGTTTTGATTTTTAATTAAAAACATCACCAATACAATTTCTGTGACAAAACAGTGAGAAAAGACAAAAGTTTCACTTAAAAGTGCCTTGATATGCTGTTAGCTACCATGCAAGTCAATGGAAGGTAACGCCAGACCAGGGTGCGATACTATCAGTCCTAGTGATTTGTCTAAAATGTAGATACTCACCATATATTCTCATGTTGTACAGTAGATGCTGCAGCATTGGATTTTCTAGTGCTGAGAGCCAGCTCCTTAGGCTGAGTCCAGGGTCAGCGCTTAGGCGCTGACCCGTGCTGAGGCGCGCTGACGCTTGTCAGTGAGCCCCTGCAACCGCAATGAGAGCTGCTTTAGCAGGGGCTTGCGCACGCATCCGCAGGCGTGCTGAGGCGTAGGTCTTACCAAATTTCTAGTTTGAGCGCTCACGGGAGCGCAGGGTCGGTCACGTGAGCGGTTCGCCCAATGAGGACGAACCAGCTCCGTGACGTCACTGGCCCGCCCCCCGACACGCCCCCCGACGGCGCGCGAACTAAGGCCAGGGAAAGCACCTGCTTTCCCTCTGCCTCAGCGCGCCTCTGCAAGGCTGGAGTCACCATGGACTCAGCCTTATGACTTTGAGCAAGTCAAATTATCTCATTATCTCCATGTGGCTACAGAATCAGTTTGTATTCTGTGTACTGCACTGCAAACACTTTGCTATACAATAAACTATTATTAAATATTACCCAAGTAATTTTTAATGCATATTGTATGAATGATAACGTTTGTGTTTTTGTTTGCCTTTTCAGTCTCTGTATGTCACTGGTAACCAGCACATCATTGATGGAGGTTGGAGCCTGTGAATTATGCCCAGGTGAATATTGGATTAGACACCAGCAGAGCACCACTTAAGAACAAGGGACTGCAGTAATAAAACAGAAGATGGACTGAACTGTGGTCTGCTGCACGTAACCTATTTGCTGACTGAGGGTTAAATTCTGCAGAGCAATGTCTTGCAGGGCTCTTAGTGGAAAAGAGGAAAACTAATAAAGTAAAAGAAATAATACATCTATGTAGTATCTGGTTGTCTGTTCTTTCAATTTCTTCAGTACGCAGAGAGTATTTTGTGGAGATTCAAATGAAAATACAACATTGCCACCTGGCTTTATCATACCTATTGACAAGCGCAATGCCACTTCAGCTGCCCATTTTATCTCCTTAAACTCCACCTATGGTCTCTCTCGGTGGACCACGTCCCCGCCTCACTTCAACGGACACTCTATCGACCTGTTTTTTCCCCGCTTCTGCTCAGTCACAAACTCCTCTTGCCCTTACTTCTCTCTTATCAACAACTCCAACCTTTAACCTCACTCTACCCTCTGCATCTTAATCAACACCTATTTTCACACACACACATACAGAAACCTACATGCTCTAGACCCCCTCCAATTTTAACCTCATTGCACCGTACTCCGGAATATATTGGCGCTTTAGAAATAAACAATACATATACCTGTCGGCATACAGTAATACTGTACTTGGAAGGTAAAGCCTCTTTTACCAGTTGTGTGCTCCTACATATGTAGCTTGGAGCAGCAATAACCCCCCTGCAGAGATATGGCACAGACAATTGATAAGTGAGCCAGCTTGTGAATAATATTAAACCACTAATGCTCTCCAATGGCAGCAGTTTCCCAGATGCTAATGTGTGTCCAGTAAATTAGCAAAAGTGCAAGTAAAGGAAAGCCCCAAGGGTCCTCAAAAAAGAGATGGCAGTTATTGTAAAGGCTAAATAGACAGCTGTTAGGAAATTTAGGCAGACAAAAAAAGAAGGGGTATAAATAACGACAGGCATACGGTATATCAAGTTGGTCAGAAGGAGGCTAAGCAAATAGTCAGATGTGCAAAGGCCCAAACAGAACCGCAAACGGCAAAGTCGATAAAGAAGGGGTACAAAACATTTTTTTGCACATATATAAGTGAAAGGAAAAAAATAGAAGTAGCAATAGTAAGACTAAAGACAGAAGAGGATCGTCATGTTGAGGGGGACAACGGTACAGCAGACCACCGTCATTATTTTTGCTCAGTCAAAGGAGCCAATTCCCAGAGCCCATTGCTGTATAACACCAACGGACAGCGACGCTTAAAAACCACTGCACTACTCTGTGATCAGCTTGATCTTATTTTATGTGTAAGTTATGCATACTTACCTTTTATTAAATAAATGTATACCCTTTTAACCTCTGGTGCGCTGCTCGTCTCTGATCTCTCTTTTTAAGACCTCCATCTGAGGATTACTTCGGGGTAAGTTTGGAGCTACTGCCTAACTAGAAGAAGATGCAAGGAGAAATTCATCCCACCTTTACCAACTAACTATATTTTCTGTGTGAAGGAATGTTTCAATATTAACGTGGAAAGCCAGCAGGATGCTAGGTTGTACAGAAGAGGTATAAGCCGCAGTATGAGAGAGTGATGCCAATGTGTAGATCACCAGTAAGATCTCACCAAGAAGAACAGTGTTCAGTACTGGAGACCCTATTTTCATAAGGACATGAGTAAATTAGAGAATGCAAAGAAGGGCGACTAAAAGGGTACATGGTCTGTCTTGATAATACCATTAAAATATTCCGTATTTTAATAATCTTGAGTTACAAGTTACAGCTTAAAAATACAAGTATTGTTTTTATTGAGGTCAGTGACCCCGGCATGGTTTTCTGTGTTTGTCTAAAAGTGGAGTTATCTAATCGCAAACCTGGTCTGGAATTGGGGGGTGATTCAAATCTAGATTCACAAGTTTATTACACATTGGAAATAAGCAGAAGAGCATTTAATGTACCTTACAAGACATTCCTAAAAGGGCCTCGAAACGCCAGAAGGTGTGACCAGGAAGACACTCCACATGACTATGTAAGTTTACTAAATATAAAATATTGTTGGTCTGATATGATTCACAAGAATTACAAATATATATGTAACAGTTGTGATCTGACTAATCAATTGATGCTAAATAATTCACGATTGTGAGGATGAAAAGGGCAGATATTTATTTGTCTCTCAAATTTAGCATTAATCCCCTGGGGAAGGGGGGGGGGGAGGGTTGTAGGGTTAAGGAGACAGAGTAGGTGGGCTTGTTCTGTTCTCAATGCAAGGGGTTTTAGGATAAAAACCATGCATTAGGGATATGAATTTAGAATTCAACAGAGGGAGTAGTCTATGCCAACAAAACACATGCATTCTCATATTTCCATCTCTAAGCCCTCTGAGAAACAACCTAAATATGTGGTGAAGTATTAGGAATTTCTGTTTGTTTTTGCCATTATTTTTATGAAGTTGTCTGCATATATTATAGTATGTTTCTAGTAACATTCCTTTTTTCTGCAAACTAAACACTGTATTATGTTATATTTTGGTATATTAAATTTAAAATGTAATAAGTACCGCTTTGGGCTCTAATTGAACTTTACACGCTTTGAAGAGAGTAACTGCATTTTCAGACATATTTTGCTACAATAGATTTTTGTGTACTAATGACATGTTTTTCTTGGTAAACGGGGATCAAGGACCGCTAGCGATAAGACTTTTTTTTTTAATCTTTGGTGGTGGCAGCGATTTAAGGTGATATTTATGGCTTGTTAGCAGTGTCTATTAACCCTTGTGACATTTACCAGTCACATGCTCACAGGTGTGCTGTTCATGACGGCCTACATCATAAAACTTATCAAGAAAGACTGAAGAACTTTAAAGTGTTTTGGGAGGGTCTTTTACTAAATGAGAAGCAGTGGGTCTCTGGAGTTGAACTGCATTCATTTCAAGGCAGTGCTAACTAAGGCCGAGACCCCGCTGCCTCAGTCAGCGCACCCGCACTGCATACAGGCGGAGCTTGGAGAGGCAATTGACCGCTACCTGCGTTCTGTAGGGAGCTGGAGCGAGGGGGGGGGCGTGGTTTGAGCGGAGGGCTGCAGCGGGGGTCTCCCGGGCTGCAAGGTTGTGCAGCGAGCCCCCACACATGCCCTCTGCTGCTTGCTCTCCGTGCTGCTCCCCCCCCCCGGTCGGTCCATACATACCTTTGCTCCCCGCCCCCCCACCTTTTGGATGTGGGGGAAGCTCTGACACTTCAGCTCCCGGCGCTTATAACAGTACGTTAAGCCTATTCTAATGCGATAACTAACACATTGTTTTTGCATTTAATTAGCTTTGTGCATGTGTGTTAACCTCAGGGGACATAACGTCCATTAGCAATTTTGATAACATGACGTTATGAACCCTGACTTAATTAAGCTTTGTGGATCTGGGTCTTTGTCGGCAAGAGATTTCCAAGAAGACCAGTGGGCTGGAGTTGTAGACACACACTACAAAAAAGAGAGTTTCGGCATCAGCTGTGGAACAGTTCCAGGGCTCCGCTTCTGAGCCAGGTTGGCAGATGTGCTGTATTTCAACCTTCGCTTGTGAGTTGATTACCATTTTTAAAGTCCGTTTTTCCTTTAATAAAGCAATATTGCACCATTATTTGCTTAGTTCATTTCTATGTAACTGGGGGTTCTTTTTACACCCGGAATTACAGTACATTTGAAATCACAAAATCCGCTCAATTTTGAATCTACAACTTGAATGCTTGGTTATCTCCCTCAATGTGTGAGTGAGATATTCTACACCTGGTTTTTTTAACCAGCTGATTTACATCTATACAGTGTTGCACTGAATTTTGCTGTTTTTCTATTCCATATAGCCCCTGATATACTTTACCCTCTGGATCCGGTTTTGCTTTGTATTTGCCAAGACGATTGGAAAAGGGTCTTGTTTCTACTGAGCTGCACTTCTCCCAAAGATTGTTTTAACTATTGTCCTTTTTTTTTTTTTTTTTTTTTTTTTTTTTTTTTTAGCATGTTTTGCATTCAATAAAGGCAGAAAGTCACTTTCACTATTTAATATACAGTAAGTGGTATTTGTGCTTGAATTTTCTTTGTTTTTTTTTTACACACTACAAAAGTAAGAATACACAGAGGAATCTGACAACAGGTAAAATGTATTAAGGCCAAGTTAGTAAAAAATGAAACTTCTACTGCAGAAAAGAATTGTGAAATATTTAGAATCTGGCGGTTTAAAAGATCCAAGGCAACATGGACTCACAGCAAAATCATCTTGCCAAACTAACCTACAGTAACACTTGTTAAACTAGATGACAAAATACGTTCCGGATAGAACTGGATCTGGTGTGCCTATTTTTCAATAAAGCATTTATACTGTTGCACAAAACAGAGGTTAATACTACTTGTCAGTTGCTATCAATCAGTAATTTTCCTAATAAACTACTATATTTTATCACTAAGTTAGTCCTTGCCTGTACAGTAATTAGGCTTGTTCCATTTTGTACAATGAATGAATGTAGATTGGTTGAACAGCTACCCAGTAGAAAGGCATCAAAACAGCTCACCAAGTCATTCAAAAATATTTTTTTTATTGGGTTACATATTAAAAAAAAACAAAAGACAAACTCTCCTGGAGTTTTTCCCCTGTTTTGTCCCTAGTATGTCTTTTGTTTTTTAATATGTAACCCAATAAAGAAATATATTTTTGTATTACTTGGTGAGCTGTTTGGTTGAACAGCTACCCTGTAGAAAGGCACCAATCTACATTCATTCATTGTGCTATCTCTTTGATTGGAGTGGCACTTCAACAGTTTTTGCAGGCACCGGGACTTGAGACACGCATCTTCCGGTTCCAGAGGAGAAGGTGTTTTGAATTCTTGCAGCAGCCCGCGCAGCCGTGACGCAACCATTACATATGCTCCGATATACGGGAAGTGTACTCATCATTTCCAGAGGAGACGGTGCGGGATTCTAAGCTGTAAAACGCCTAACCGGGACCAGTCAGAGACGGAGGTAGGACTACTATGTGGTTTGGGGGATTCAGAGGTAATTAATCTTTTCCTCTGTCGTGCACATACCCGCACCAGCTGTCCATTAATACCTTGCAGTCTATTATGTTATCCCTTATCTCCAACATGCAACCGTCGTGCTAGTACCGGACACTGTAACACACCTGCATGCTAAACTGCTGAACATACCCAGATTTTACTATACTATATATTGCATCAGCAATTAAATATGGGACTTTAAAGATTCAAGTTCAAATTTCCTGCCAGATCTTGGAGCTAAGAGTGATCAATCCTTATTTCATAGGTCACATTAGATTAAAAGGATGCGACGTCACTTTAGGGTACAGATAAATACAGTGACAGCCAATGCATCTTTGGCAAATGCTTGTTTTCTATTGATTTGTTATTTTTTCGATTTCTGCTTATTGTTTGGATAAAATTGTTTTGAATTTGGATGGCTTGTTTTTAGTACATTTTAGGATTGGTTTGAGTTTTAAATGTATTATTTGTTTTGTTGGCTACTGGTTTAAATTAATTAATTGATTTGTTGGCTAGTGGTTTTATTTCTTTTATTGATTTGTTGGCTGGTGGTTTTTTCTTTTCTTTAATTGGTTGGATAGGTGTTTATCTAATTGAAATCTTATGTTTTGAAATAACATAATTTTGATTGTTTTGCTGTTTTGGTTATAGATCCTTTTTATTCATGTGTACTATTAGGCTTTTTAATTATTTTATTGTTGGTGTGTTTAGGTGCTTGTGTATTTCTTTCATTGTTTATTTTTGGCCTTAATTATTTTTATTAGCTTAATCATTGAGTGCTATAGTGGCTTATTATGGCCATATTATATGGGTATGATATACCACTATACCAATCAAATGGTTAGAGGGTGGGTATAGTGGGTCTGGGGTGGGTGATTAGGCCTCCCGGGTGGGTAGTGGGGGAGGGTGGGTTAACCCCTTAATTACTATAGTGGTTATTAACCGCTAAGGTGATTAAAGGGTTAGGGGGCATTAGATTGTATTTTTTCTTGTATTTTTGCTTGCATCGGAGGACATGGACCTGCAGTATGCTGATGAGGATGCCCTTCAGGATGGCAGGGGTAAGTAGAAAGGTTTATTTACTTTATTTAAGCTGGCTGGCTAATCTTTTATTTTATAATGGGCAAATGAGCTATTATCCATATTTGGATAATTGTTATTTTACCCATTAATGTAGTGTATGTGTTGTGGGGGTTTGATGGGGGTAGAGGAGGTATTAGGGTTGTTGTGTTTATTATTGTTTCTTGGGGGTAGAGGTATTGGGTGAAGGGAGTAGTAGCTCCACGGGTGGGTGTTTAGGTCTACCGGGGGTTGCGGGACTGGTTAAACCCTTCATTACATAGCAGTTCCCACTGCTATGTAGTGAAGGGGTTAACTTCTCTCTCAACCTTCCAGGCAGGCCTAATCACCCACCCTGGGAGTACTACCCCCTTCATCCAACCCCTCTGCCCCAAGAAACAGGCTATTGATGTTTAACACATTCATTGCCTTAGCGGCTAGCCGCTAAGTAAACAAACACTCAACAGTAAAAAAAAAAAAAATATGGACAAGAGGGATAATCCAAACATATCTGTATTGCTAAATAGAGTCATCACAAGGTACACTGCGGTGATGACAAAAAAGTTGTAACAATGATCTATGGCAGCAGTGCACAAAGTGGGGTGCTCGGGCAGGATTTTTATTTGGGGGGCGCAAGCAGTTGCAGAGGTCCCGAGGTCTTTCCCTAGGCATTGAAATTAAATGCCGGGGGATTGCATGAGGCCTCTGCAACCTGAATTTACCGTGATTCTGAAGGCTGCTGTGACGCGTCACCATGACGTCGCGGTGTCATGCAGAGTGATGTCACATGAACGTCTCCATGACAACGGTGTCACGTGACCCGCGGCATCATATGACGCCGCCGAGTAAGGTAAGGGGGCGCGAGAGCAAGTGGGAGGTGGCAGGGGGGCGCTGCACCAAAAGTTTGCGCTCCCCTGATCTATGGTGACCACACGAAATTGGAAGCACAGTGATAATGAAACATACTACAACAACAAGTAAATATACAAAGGTGAACAATAAACAAAATGTGGAGGGAAGGGGGGGAGAAGGGAAAAGGGGGGGAAATGGGGGAATGGGAAAAAACCACAAGGGAAAATAGTATGCTGCAAAACAAGGGGGCAAAGTTTCGGGGTGCGAGCCTCTTATTCCGGCCCGTTCCCACAGACCACGAGGGTCCCTTAAACATTCCACACGCTGTTCCCTATACAGAATAAAATGTATAATACACAATGTCTGGTGTAATGTCTAATAAATGTGTTGACACAAAGAACAAATCTGAATAAATGCAGATGAGGATAAGGTCACACTGACATACACTGATACAGAGCAACCTCCCACCCTACCAATACCCTGTAAATGAATGCTGATATAGAAAAAGCAGTCACTACAAATCAGGAAGATACACGTACCATAGGGGGTAACAAAGAATGCATAGCAGAATCAGTCAACAGAACAAGGTGCAATGCAAGCCCTCAGGTAACAATACGTGTCGTCAGCAGCCCAGGGTGGCCTAGGAAGGGAGACGCCTCCTGATAGTTTATAGTGACTGCAATTCATCCCTACTATAAAGATGACACTTCTCTAAAAAGGACTCCCGTGCTCTAAAAAAACCAAACCCCCCTTCCTGCACCACTTTTTAGCCATGCACTAACCTCCCTAATCTTTGCCTCTCCCTGGGGTACCGCATAGCACTGGTATTATTACTGAAAATACTACCTTGCAAGTCATTGCCTTAAATTTGCAGCCTAGATCCCTTTCTCTAACTTTGTCATTGGTGTCAACGTGTTCCAAGACCCTCCAGACAATTACACTGTAATATCTTGTTTTGGTTAAGCAGACTAAGTTATCCTATTTATCACTCAAGATGGTGGCTGTCACGGGAGACCAGCACTTTTAAACACTTTTTTACCTTACTGGAATCAATTCAATAGGCAGAACACGATAGTGGAATAAAAATCAAGAGTGCTTGCCAAGGCAGACTTCAGAGCTTGAAATGCCTCCCCACACACTGGAGACCAGGCTACCAGAACCAAGAGTTGTTTGAGTCAAATCAGTCATCTGTTGCTTTTTGGTGTGTGGAACGGCCAGTTGACAATTACCTCCACTTTAGCAGGCTCAGGTTTAAGGTGCCCCCCTCCCAATCTGTGCACAAGGTACAGTACCTCTGCCATGCTGACTAGGCACTTAGATGGTTTGAGGGTTAACCCGGCTTCCCTGATCCTCGCCAGCACTGCCGCTACATGCTCTCGATGTGCCTCCCAGATCTCACTAAAAACAGCTATATTGTCCAGATAAGCCCTAGCAAAACTTTTCATCCCTTCCAGTAAGCGATTGACCAGGCGCTGGAAGGTAGCCGGGGCATTCTTCATCCCGAATGGCATAACTGTGAACTCATATAAGCCACTCGGGGTGATGAAAGCTGACTTCTCCCGTTCCTCCTGGGTCAAAGGAATCTCCCAGTACCCACGGGACAGATCCATGGTAGTCAGATACCTTGCCCCAGCAAGCTCATCTAAAAGCTCATTCATGCGGGGCATGGGATAGGCATCCGACATGGTCTGAGCATTGAGCTGCCGGTAGCCCACACAGAACCGAGTGGTCCTGTCCTTCTTAGGTATTAGGACTACCGGTAAAGCCCAAGAACTGTGAGACCACACTATTACCCCTAGGGCCAGCATCTCTTCTACCTCCCTCTCTATGCTCCGATTCACCTCTGCTGAAACCCTGTAAGCATTTTTGTGGAGAGGTCTGTGATCCCCGGAGTGGACTGGGTGATCAGTTAGATGGGCCCTGCCCGGCTTATCCGTGAACAGGACCCGGTACTCCTCTAGCATGGCACTCGCCTGTTCCTGCTGGGGAGCTGGGTACCGCTCCCTACCTACTCTACGGTGCCCTCCTGCTTGGCTTCTCCCAGGAGATCGGTGTAAGGAATCCACACCTCAGTTTACTGTTTGCCTTGCCTTACAGACATGTGCAGCCCTGGAACACTGCTCCTGATGTTTGCTGCAGCTTCACCCTGGGTTCACTCATTAAAGGAGTGCTGCCACACGCCCCTTCTGCTATTGGTTCACTGACCTTTAAAGACAGCCTTCCCACAATGCTCCCTGCCGAGCATAGTCCTTCCTGGATGTCACAAGTGTTCTGCCACAAGCCCTAAGGCTTGGCTCTGTTGTGTACTAATCTCTCTAGTTCTATTCCGTAGTTCACGCAGGTCTGTTCCTGTCTCCTGTGCTGAAGCGGAGTACTCTTCATGTTAACTTCAGATCCCTGTTTCCTGAGGCCGGCTACTAGTCGCATGCAGCGGCCTGTTCCTGTCTCCTGTGCTGAAGCGGAGGTCTCTCCAGTGTTGACTTCAGCTCCCTGTTTCCTGAGGTCTGCTATCCCTCTACAGCAGAGCCTATCTACTGGTTCCTGGGGCCTGCTGCTCATTCTCCATTGCAGAGGCCGTGTCCGTGTTCCTGTGCTGAAGCGGAGGATTCTCCAGTGCGTACTTCAGCTTCCAGTTTCCTGAGGCCTGCTGTCCTTCCCTTGAAGAGGCCGGTCTACGAGTCCTGAGGTCTGTAGCTCTCTCTCTCCTTGCACAGGCCCGCTCTGGACCCTTGCGCTGAAGCACTGGTTTACCAGTGCTGCCTGGCGGTGTGCCCACTCCGGTCTGCCTATCCCTTCCTGAGACCAGTACCATGGGCCATGGTCGCCGCACGCGCAGAACCCACGCCCGCGCTGACGCTCCTAAGCTGAAGCGGGGAACTTCTGATTACCTGTTGCCGAACTCCTGCTTGAATAACGTTTATCCTGATCTCTCCAGTCCTGACCATGGCTTGTCCACTGATGATGCTACCTTCTCCAGTCCCGACCCTGCTACCTACGACTACGAACTGCGCGATCTGGATCACCCTGCGTGGTCTAAGGTCGGTGCTTTTACAACCCCACCTCAGCCACGCGGTCCGACCCAGGTTTGTGGCGAGCACAACCGTGACAATCGGGCAGAGCTTGGTTCGCCGGATCTCTAACCAGTGGGCTACAGATAGCCATCACCGCTGGCTCACTCGTATGGTATGCCTTCAGCATATTAATATGATACGTCCTATGTCTGTCTTTTTCTAGATTGACTACATAGTTGCCCTCATTCATTCTCCGGTGTACCGTATACGGGCTGGTCCAGGCAGCTAACAATTTGTTCTGCCGAGTGGGCTTCAGAACAAGCACTTGGAGCCCATGGAAGAATTCTCGGCTACGGGCACTTTTATCATACCAACGTTTCTGCTTGGTCTGAGCTACCTGGAGGTTAGCCTGTGCTAACCCCATAAGTTTTTCTAACTGGTTCCTGAGCTCTACGACATACTGTAGCACAGAAGCACCAGTATTGGAAGTCTTCCCAACCCTCACGGAACAGGTCAAGCGGTCCCCTGACCCGGCGTCCATATAGAAGCTCAAAAGGGGAGAACCCGGTGGACTCTTGGGGTACCTCTGAGTAGGCAAACAGCAAGTGCTGTAATCGTGCTTCCCAGTCTCCCAGTTCAGCTTCTACAAAGGGTCGCAGCATTTGCTTCAGGGTCCCATTGAACTGCTCACGCAGTCCATTCATTTGTGGGTGGTAAGAGGCATGTAGCCTAGAGACACTGGACCAATTCAGACATGAATTGTGCCCCCTGATTGGTTAGAATCTCACTTGGGAAACCTACCCTAGTAAAAATCTCTATCAGAGCCTCTGCCACTTTTCTTGCTTTGATCGAGGACAGTGCCACAGCCACAAGATACCGGGTTGCAAAATCAACCACCGTGAGGATGTAGCGCTTTCCCGACCAAATTTTATTTATTTTGCCCTATAACTTTACTCTATTTTTCCTAATTCTATTTTTATATAATACAGTTCAGTTATTTCTGGTTTGGTAAATTGTGAGCCAGGCGTGACTGATTTTCCATAGAAAATACATTGTAAAGGAAAGAACCAGGCATAGATCACTATATCCATTCCTCGTGACGATAAGTCTGTCACTGTGATAACTTCCAGGTTGTATGCATACACTCGTGATCGGGAAAAAATTGCAAAAATAGGAAACATAAAAACAGAGAGAAAACACTTGGGGGGGGGGGGGGAGAAGAACATCCCCAATCACCTTGGGAAAAAGTCAGACTTTGACATTGTAAAACTTCTTAAACCAGTAATGTACGCGATAGGGACCACCTGGTTCCTGAGACTTTTCATTTTGAAATTCCCAGTGAGAATTCTTGTCCGAGAAAAACGATTATTACTATTGTTTATTTGTAAAGCACTAACATATTCCGCAGCGCAGTACAATGGGGGTACAGAGTTATGTATATTACATAAATAGAATGACATACCAAATAAGAACAAAGAAGCGCAAACGGATGCAGAAGGTAATGAGGTCCCTGCTCCTAAGAGATACAATCTAGAAGGAATAAGGGGCAACGTTGGAACAAATGGTAAAGTGGCTTCTCATTGTGGGATGGAGTATTGTACAGCCGCCCAGCGGATCCTGTTAAGGTTACGGGGTGTTAGCGTGGTGTTCTGTCACCTAGGTATGGCCACCTGGGTTCACCTCACTTTAGCAGCCATTGACATTGTGAGATGAAATTGCCGCTTCTCATTTGCTAACCCTGCAGCCATCTCTGTACTGGCAAAAATAAAACATTGCCAAGATATGCAATCGGTTTTCCAATGGAAAGCCACATCAGCTGATAGCCATATTGCATCCACTTCAAATATTTTTGTCCAAGGGACTAAAATATAGATGTCACAGGAACTTGTGGATCTCTGGATGGATCAGCTATGGTTCAGGTAATTAAATAAAAAATGTGCAACACAGCAAGCCCATCTGGATTTTTTAAACATATTTAGAACCAGGAGGTCCTCTTGTGCACAACCATGTTATTTTCAGTGCTGGGGGACCCGTTCTCAAGATAATTACAGTAGTTGACTATGTCAGGGCTCCCTTTTGGGAAACAATATGGCCATTCAAATTTCGCAGGACTTGCTGGCCAGTAGGTAGCTGTAACGTTGTCAGTTGTGGCTTCCTATTGGTCGACAGTGGAGTAAGCATCAGTAGCCACCACAGTAATTATCTCTGAAAATAGCACTGTTCAGCACTGAAGGACCACTCAGGGGCCTCAAACTTCACCTCCATCTGTGCAGACAGCGTGGATGGTATAGTGATAAAGAAGTGATAGAGGTGCTAATGTATAGTGCCACTTAGACAGTGATTCCCTGTGGCATATACCTAAAACATTTAAGCAGTGGGGTATACAATCAAAGACTTTCAGTTTTGCAGTCGGAGATAAGATAGGGTTCCAACCCCCCTTGTGCAAAGTACAAAAGAAAGAAAAATCTCTGGCGCATAAACTGATGTCTGTGAACAGCATATAAAATTATATTGAGACCGAGATCTTCAAAACCAGAACATTTGAATAAAAAAAAGAACAATTTATTAAAATAAACATAATAACATACATGTACTGTATAAGGCACCTGAACCCTAGTGCAATTTTTTGACCATATAGTACTGGCCAAAACACCTTCTAGACCTAGGATTATAAATCCAGATTGTTCCAGAGAGAAAAAGATTTTTGAAAGAACAGAATATGTTTCTTTCTAATCCCGTCTGTTTTTCACATTTTCAGTCCTAATCCTGAATATGAGGTCTATTAATCACAGACTTAGTTCCATGTTAGGTATTGTGAATTTGCAATTTAATATGAAAATTGCTGTGTTATTATTTAGAAAAAAAACACAATGTCCTTGAAGTGTTTCCACAATGGAATTAACCCTTTGTGATTAGTTGGGGTTATTGTTGGTATTCCTTACAGGTAGATCTATACATGTGTATAAAGAATTCCTCAAGAGTGGTACCCCACAGAATGTTGCATATATACAGTAGCACCTTTAAGATGGGTGTTAGCAGAATTTGATATACTGTAGGTGTATCTGATTTACTGTGCTGCTCAGCATGAGCAGTGCTCTCTTAGGCCTGGGACATAGTAAATGGAAGCTCGCTGAGGCGCGCTCCTGCTCTGCCTCGCCTGCTGAAAATGGTGCTTTTTTCGGTCCTTGCAGGCGAGGCAGTGAGCGCGCTCTGGGGGTGGGGCGGAGGCGGGGCGGAGGTGTGTCAGGAGGCGGAGCGGGAGGCGGGGCTAGTCCCCCGCTCCCATTGGATGGGAGTGGTCACGTGACCGCTCCTCCGCTTCCCCGAGCGGCAAATTTCAAACTTCCATGTCTGTTCCAATTTTCTCAGCCTCCGCACGCATCAGCACGCATGCGGAGGGGGAAACTATAGCCGCGCTGATGACAGATGCAGGGGGTTTGTGCAACTGCTCAGCGCGGCTCAGCCCGCCTCAGCGATCTTGAATTTACTATGTCCCAGGCCTTAGCAAGATACAGACTTCACCTTATCTCTGAATGTACAGACCGGGGCGCTGCAGACCGTGGAGCCAGATGCCGTTTGGGGATGTTGTTTATCCTTGTCACGAGAGACCAGCACTTTTAACACCTTTGAACCTTTCTGGGATCAATCACTAGGCAAAACAAGATAGTGAAATAAAAATGAGGTTTATTCGGGTAAACCCGCAGACACAGAATGGAATACAATACACAAACGAAATACACACTTACTGGGGGTCTGGGGTGAAAACTAGACTCAAATAGGGGCAGGGCGCCTGCTTCGGAAGGCTATGGCTACGTCCATAGAGCCTCAGCCCGCGCTGACGCTGAGGCTCACCTGCCCGGTCAGGAGCGATCCCATGGACTGGCAGGCGAGCCAGCGTTGCGCGATCGGGGGGAGGCGGGGCAGTGACGTCGCTGGGCCAATAGCCCGTGATGCACCGGCGCCGTGACCTTGATGCTGCTTTGCTGTGATTGGAGGTTTTCAGCCGACAGGGCGCTGAGAAACAGGCTCTGCTGTCGGCTGAAAATTCCAACACCTCAGCACGCCTGCGGACTCTCGTGTGAGCTACCTCTAAAGACATCCTCATTGAGGATGCAGGGGCTCAGCGCGGAGCGTCCGCGCGACTTAGCGCGGCTTCCCCTGCTATTGACGTAGCCTTACCCAGCTATGGACGTAGCCTTACCCTGACCGGAATATCATCCCCAGCTTCCTGGTACTCTTTTTGGGTACAATACCCAAACGCGACCGCTACGTTCTATTTTCAGAACTTGGACTTCGCGTCTGACTTAGTCTCTGCTGGGCAGGCTTTCCTAGCTTCAAACCGAAGCCGGCTACTCTGCTATTCACCACAGAGCAACTTTGAAAAACCTGCCCTTGCATCACCGACTCAAGTCACTGGATGGTCTGGTTCTCTGCATGGGCCATCTCCCTACATACTTTCCACTGAGCTATCTCTAACATGGAAGTAGGAGTGGCGACCAATCAGAGTGTGGGAAATTTCCCCAGCAGCCAATCAGAATGGGGGATCGTCTGGCTGCTGTCAGAGGAGGGGGCGTGCCAAGCTGGCTTGAAAAGCAGAGTGTGTGGGAAATATGAATCGGCCAATGGGAAACACGCCTACCAGCAGCATCTTCCCCCAGCCAACCCATTGCCACCCACTTGGCAGGCTCCCCCAGGTCTGGCAGTCCAAAAGGTGCCCCAGCGGGGTGCCCTTTGTTCTCTGGACCTGATACTTCACCCTTCCCCACTCACCAATCGGTCTTCTCACCTCTGGACATCCTTTCTCTCCTTTGAACTCCGATGTCTATGCAGACATCCCGGCGCCAATGTTGATGCCCGGGCTGACTGTATAGACATTAATACATACCGCATTAAACATTAAAACACTATTTTAGTAAACATATACTTCTTGGGGAACCTTATACATGTATGGAAAATGGGTCAGAGATACTTGGGCTCGAAAACCAGGATTCTGGGGGACACTTTGTAGCCCCTGTGTAATTCACCTCGCGGACCCGCAAATCATGCCTGCATGTCGGGGAGAATTATGGGACTATTGGTAACGTTGTCCCCTGAACTCCTGCAAACAAGTGTAACCCATATTCCCCCCCCCCCCCCAACCGCAGATAGGGTGCGTGTGAGGGGATCTATGTGTATTACCCAGTGTGGTGCTTTACCTGTTAGGCTCACAGGAGGCCTAAGCCTCCGCCACGGAGAGCCTGGGGCACTTGTAGGAATATTGATAACCTCTTTATTGGTGCAGCGCCTCCACCTGCGATGGCTCCCACCAGAGGGGGAGTGGTTCCTCGCAGGACAATTGTATATCACTCCACACACACACAGCATGTAAAACAAATGAATGACTTTACTCAACTAGCATAGGCAATATCAACAGGTGTCCCTCCCTAGAGGAGACACTAACTACTGCGTCTCGCAGGACGCTACCTCCTTCACCGGGTGCTCCCACCCTGTGTCCAGTAACCACACACAGTGTTTCCCCCACCCTCAAGTGAGATATATGTATGTGTGACTGCGCAGCCACTATGTCCTGTATGAATAGGTGATATAGTTGGTGCACTTGTTGGTTACCTGCCGAGCACTCCAGTGCCCGGGCCTGCCAAGGAACTTCACAAAGGATCAGATGCCAGTTGTATACAGGAACTACCGTCCGGGGCGATCCCACCCGGATGGCTGCTGCGGCGGCGGAGGTCTGAGCCCAAACCTCTGGATGGACGCGCAGCGCCCGCTGTGTCCCTAACTGGCTCTGAATAGTAAGGGGCAGGGTCCCTAACCTGGGGCCTGTCCCTGAAACAACTCACACTACTGGGTGGCTCAGGGCTATCTGGGGCCTCGGGCTGCTGGCCTAGTGCAGGGAGTCACTGACTCCTGCACCCTACCTCCTTCCCCTAGCACCGACTGACTCTCTCCTCAAAACCCCGCCAAATGTATCCATTCTCCCTGCAGGGCAATCCTCCAGCCCTATTGGCCACTCTGGGGCACCTGGTGCCTTCCACCCTTAGCCTCATGGGAATTGTAGTCCCGTGGAGGCCTCTATACCACTGGGGAAGCGTGTGCGATTCAACTGCGCATGCGCGACTGTCTAATGGCCGCCGCAGCGCCCTACCCTTATCCGCGTGATCCCAGCTCATGTGCGCGCAACCACAATGGCGGCCCCCACTAGCCGGGTGCGCCGCAGAGCCTCCTAAGGCTCGGAACGCTCCCTGCTCCGGCCCCCACCTTTGGAAGCAGCCGGCGGGTCCGTCGCTGGCTCTGGCGGCACCCGCGACCGCGCTGCCACAAAGGAGGGGGGTCTCTAGGAGCCGCAGGGGACCGGGGGTACACTCTCCCCCTGGTGAAATCCCAACGACCTCGCTTGGGTAGAAGGCATAACCATGTACAAACGGTATATAATAAAAATGCAGTACATAGAATATACATCTTATCACCTGTGCATTGTGCGACTTGGTACACCACATAACAACCACAGTAATACCCGAGGCCAGCTGAGTGTTTGCTGTTTGCTGAGACCAATTGTGGGATGCCCCTAACTGATAATGTGGGGATACCTCACTTTGACTTTTGTGAGCCTCCGCCGGGATAATCTCTTGGAGACCATGCTCTGGGGTAACAGTCACTGGTTCCGTACTACTTCCTCCCCCTGGTGGAAGGAATAGCACAGTGTCTCTTGGACAGACCTTTACCCAGCCATCCGCATCGCACATGCGGTATACAGGGAGGCCCTGACCTTTTCCTCTGTCCACCACATGATGAATAAAGTGCTCCATGTTGCGCATGAAGAAGGCAATAGTTACCAGAGTGGTCATAGCACAGTCTTTGTTGGCTCCATCAGTCACTTCTGAAGTGATGTCTTCTGGATACATCCCGAGCTCTGGGTCTTGAAACAGACGAACTGGGTGATCCTTTGCGTAGAAGTAAGCGCCGAGCGGGGCCTCTTTACCGGATATCTCCATCACATCCTGCAGGGAGTAAAGGTTTGGTGCCTCACCGTTGCATTGACATACGGTGGCCAACAGGTCCTCGGGGACGCTGTCAGTTTCCACCCCGGCTGTCTTGGGACCTGTCCCCGGCACTTCTGGGGCAGTCCACTCACTTTCTGAAAACTCGGGAGCGTTGGATCCCAGTCCTGGGACCATTTGGGTTTGAGCGCACGGGCTCACACTCAGGTCATGAGCCTTAGTTAGGGCCTTTTCCACGGCCGCCTCCATCGAAGCCTGTGGGGAGTAAGGAGGTTCCTCACCATTCCGCTGGCTTGCGATGGGTTCCTCCTCCTCCCGTCCCGTCTCCGGATGTCCCTCCGACACATTGGGATTCGCCACGGCCATGTGACTCTTCCGCAGCGCCGGCCGCACCAGCGCTTGCTGCCGAGGGATGTCGCTGTGCAGCGGGTCCACAGCAGGGTCCGCAACTGATGCTTCAGTTTCACTTGGGTGGTCCGCCGGCTGGCGCATCACCACGGCTGGTTGTTGGTCGCTGAAATCACTAAGAGAGGAGGGGGGTAGAGACACCTTACCTGCAATTCCGGAATCTGCGGTTCAGGAATCTGCAGTTTTGAGGGTGGAACAGAGTCTAGAACCGGGGTGCACGGACCCCCTGGAACATCTGCTACAGCCCACTGACTCGGTGCGTCCTCCGCGTTGCAGCTGTCCATTTTGGGCAATGTAGCTTGAAACTCTTGTGGTTCTAGAGTCTAGTCTAGAACCGTGTTTATAGCACGTGGAGCCTCCGAAACTTCCGTGGTTGAGGTAGAGGGGTTAACAGCATCGATTACCCCAGTAGACAGGTCATTAGCATCTTCCTCTGCGGGTTCTGGCTCTGGGACCGACTCTAGAACCGGATCTGGAACCACGGTTAGAGTGCAAGAGTCCTCCGAAACTTCTGTGAGGGAGGTAGATCGGTTACCTGCATTGACTGGCCCAGTATTGAAGTCGATCACTTCTTTCTTGGCGAGTTTCGTAGGCCACAGCAGCACGGGCTTCAGGAACTGTGCTCGGCAGCAGGCACATTTGGATCCCCAGGTCAATTTGCCACCCGGGAAGTCACACTTGTTATAGACACCTCGTATGCATCCCTCTTCATCCACCTCTGCCGCCTGATATTCTATTAGTAGCTTAAAGGGGTCAAAGTCCATACCACCAGACAATTTTAAGTCCTTTTGCAAACAGAGGCACAACAGAAAGGATACGTCCCCTCCTTTCATCAGCCCGGCTCCATACAACTGAGGATGCTGTTTACTACATATTTTACCTTTCCTAAGGGGAACAGAAGTTACTGACTGAGGCTCACTGTGTTCACTCCCCCTGGTGGAATCCAGAGAAGGGGCACGCTCTTTCAAGGAGTGATTCTAGCTCTGCGCTGTGCCACTCACATTGCGGGGGCGGGACTCTGGCTTTCGCGCCAAACCCGGACAGGTCTTTGCAGAACATTTTGGTGCAGACTGACGGTCAGCCACACGTGCGCTTTCCTGACTTGGCGGGGGACGCCATTTTAGGTGGGACCCACTGCATGAGGGAGGCTCCATTTTGATCACAGTCCTATCAACGGCACTATGGCTCTTTGCATATACAAGGGGGTAGCCCTCAGGCGGGCACTCTGGCATAATCAGTGCGGACGGTGCCTCTGACGGGCATATATCTTCAGTGTGGGTTGCCACGAAAAGTATCGTTTTCCATATGGACGTGGGATCGTGTTCTTCATCTAAGACACAGGCGTGCGGCCACCCAGGAATTTTACACATATAATACATGACCCTTGAAGCGGGTATAGTTGCGGGAAGGCCTCCTACTGCCACCACCTGGCGGGGTTCAAGATATTACAAGAGACAGGGGGTGCCCAATGCTACATCCAATTGACAAAACATATATGAGGAAAAGTATAAAGTAAAATACTTCAATAAGAATAATAATCTTAAATACTTGGTTATTTAGTTAACCCTTTGGCCAAAGGCGTCATAAGCCTGCTTACCAACGTCAAGGTATAACCAAAATAATGCAGGTCCTACACTACACTACATTGTGAACCCTTCCTTTTACCTCTGTAAGAGGGGAAGAACCATTATAGGTCTTGTTCCTGCAGCAAGTGAAATGACCTCCCAACTTAAAAAGGTGAAGGAGGAGGAGTGAGCTCTGGGGGGAGGTGCCACAGCCTCCAATTGACTGCTACCAGTCAGACATTGATTAACACACATTCCCAGCAAGCTCAAACTCGCACACCCACCACATGATGAATATATATTTATGTCAACCAGAGAGCTACTGAGCGTGGCAATGGTATACAACAAGAGACAGGGGGTGCCCAATGCTACATCCAATTGACAAAACATATATGATGAAAAGTAGAAAGTAAAATACTTCAATAATAATAATAATAATATTAAATACGGGGCTAAACAAGTGTAGCCATGCATAATAATGGACTGCAGACATCTTCCCTGTTGGCAGTAAGCCCTGGTAAGTACAGGCCTGCCAGCAGTAGTTATGGAGGTTTTCCCTCACACCCTGGTGAGGTGCCCTGTGTATGGATGGGAGTGGCTACATGCTCTGAGTCCCTGTATAGTGACATCAGAGATGTGCCTGCCCCTGAGGTATAAAGGGCACAACACTGTCAGTTAGATGTGGTTGAGAAGCAGTGGTTGCAGTTGTTGCACAGGGAGTGCAAGATAGTTTCGTGACCCTAGTGCTGTAACTAGTGGCACAAATATTCTAATCAAGCCTGTCTAGGCCACACTGTGTCCAGGGACCTGGGCATAGGGGTGATCTCCCTAAAGGGAGAGGGGATCCCACTCCAATTGAGGAGGGCAGTACCTGGCAAAGGGACAGCACGGAGGAATGTGCGGCTAAAGCTGAGAGCTGCATGGGGCAGTCTGCTACATACAGATCATCAATAAATATGCCCTTGTTAAAGAAAACCCCACTGTGTGAGTGTGAGATTACTCTACAGTGGCAATCACCACCGGGAAGGAGTTCCTCACCAGGACCATCTCCCTGCGGAAGCATAGATCCTGATGAGGTGGAGGCGCTGCACATGATGTAAGTTGGACTCGCACCCACTACCTCAGCTACCTGTCCTGATGACATCCCCTAATACCATCAAGCGGGAGACTCAGGAGTCCTGTTACTTGCAGGTGCACCACCATACACGATCACGTAATGGGGACCGGTTAGACCACACGGGCAAATGTGAGATTGGGGGGGTCAGACAAGGGGGTCCACCCGTTACATTTGGAGGCGCTGCTGAGATACCTGTTAACAGGACAGGCTTTTGCTAGGCACACGCTAGGAAACAGGGAGAGTGTCTGCTGCCACTTTGTGCTGCGTGGGACGGAACCAGGGGTAGTCGGGGAGCTGCTGGAGCTGCAGGTTGCACAGACGCCTTGGGATCCGCTAGGGGTTAGTGGGTCTGGAGCAGGGGGCTATTGCTGTCCTAGTCGCATTGAGGTAGCGCTAGTGGGGGATGCCCGAAGGGGTAAACTGGTAACTTAGGGCAGGAATTCTGGAAGGGTCCGCGCTAGGCTAGCCAACAGTAGGCTGATGCCCAAAGTGCTGCATGGAAGAGCCAGAGTACTCTAGTCTCCATTCCAGATCACTTGACCAAAAGAGGAGCACAGACTGGAGGAAGGAGAAATAGTAGACACCGAGAGAGTGAGCCTAGCCTGAGGTAGTGCAAATACGAGTCAGATCTACGTTAGGTATACAAGGTGGTGCACAAGGCATGTTTATTGTACTGATGTGGTAGCTGCCCCGCAGAGCGGAGCTCCATGTACAAAAACCACGTATTCAAAGATCGAGAGAGAACCGTCAGAATGGAGGATCTGCACAGAGCAGAAGGTCCAGGATGGCGGTCAGAGGAAGAACACGCATATGATCTGTGCGTGGAAGAAGAACAAGCTACAGAAGAGACTTTTGTGAGCCTGTTGTGGAATAGCGTGAAAGCCGTGGCTGCGCCGTGTTTGTCTTGTCTATGCTCTCGAGAAAGTACCCTCGAGGCTAGTGAGGACGACAGTGTTGCTGGATGGGAGGAAAGAAATGGACTTTGTTATAATTCAATATACAAACAGCCAAACGCTACCTCAAATGAGACGCAGAAAGACAGTACTAACCAAAATGGCGGTTCCCGCGTTCCCGGGACACTGCGTGGGCCAGCTGCAGAAAGTCTTGCAACTGTGCAGTTTGCTAATTGTTGGCCAGGATTGGCGCCAACGAGAAAACCCCACCCTGTTGGGGAGTTTGGCGCGAAAGCTGGAGCCGTGCCCTCATGGACTATGACTCACTCTGCACCTGTGCTGGGTCAGCCTACAAGTCTATGAGACATCCCCCTAGTTTCAACCAGGGGGAGTGGTTTGCAGTTCCACCGGATGCCGATGGAGAAAGTAGGAGGAGGGGTTGTCAAACCAGCCCCTGCACTCCAGTTGCGAAGAGCCATTGACCAGTACAGACCTCTGAAACGAGTACTTCCTCTGGTGAATGTGGCTGGGGTATCTGAGAAAATGGAACAGAGTCCCTTGATTACTACACATCCTTACTCGGCTCCAGGAGGCTTCCTGATCCTCCGGGTAGAGGGTGTGGAGACGGTGATGTGTCTCTGCCTGCAGTGCAGACTGCCGGGCGGAGCTGTGGGCACTGCGGCCCGATGCCAGCATTGTGGACTGCAGTACCTGTGGCCCATGTCGACTTTTGTGCCGGTACAGGCTGTGGAATCCAAAGCCGATGCCCCGATGTTGGCCGCGGAGCTTCCGGGTGCATTGTGGCAGGAGGATGCTGGTCCCGAAGAAATGGGACCCGGACCGGTTCTCAAAAAGGAGAAAAACAGCCATCGTAGGGGTGACCGAACAGGAGCCCATTGCCGGTCTCCTACTGGGATACCCCGCCCGAACGCCAAGCTGGAGTCCTCGGATGAGGAGTGTGCCAGGCTGGCGGATACACAGGACTTAGTGACAGAGTACCATACCAGTGGAACACCTTGGCGAGATGCTATCCCTCATGGTGTGGAGACACGGAGTCGAGTGTCGCCAGTGCCGAGACAACCCGAGCGGCGGAGTCCCACTGCCGTGGTGACTAGCGGTTCGGAAGGAGGTCGATCCACCCCGACACTACGAAATAGTAAGCTAACGCAGTGTTCGTCGCAGACCCAGGGGGTGGTGGTGGTAAAAGAAGAGCGGATCCAGGGCCAGACTGGATCGCGTAGCAGACGGGCGTTGCTGGATGTCCTCGTGGAAGAAGAGGTCCCAATTGGGGACCCAACCCAAGATGGCGCCGAGGCACGTGCGTGCAAGGAGAACATTCCAGACGACCAGAGTGGCATCGAGTGGGAGATGATCACGCCTCTGCGGTCGAGCAGCGGAAATCGATCACCTGCTGCCAGAAGGAATGGGCGCTCGAGTCGGAGAGCCAGAAGCCCAGCTACTGGAGAAAATAAGGGACTTTGTGGCGGAATCGAGTCAGGTAGTGCCGAGGAGCAGGTCGTAACCCTGCCCATACCCACGGTCCGGTCCCGTCCCCAAACCCCATCCACTCCCAAAGTTAGCCCCACGGCCCTAGTTAAAGCTCCTGTCCCTGTCACTTTTTCATTCGGGTCCACTTCTAGTCTAGGGATGTCAGGGGATTCCCGGGGTCCTTCTGAGGATCGGACTGAAAGCCTGGACTGGGGAACTTCGGATGAGGGATCAGTGGGAGGAGGGAGGATTTACCGACACGTGTCTGTATCTAGTGATTGCCCTAGTGTGTTAAGTGTTACAGTTGGGAACAAATCACAGTACCGGGGGATTGTTACGCCTTCTGAGGGTACTTCAGGGGTATCTTCGGGTGGGCCTGAAGAGGAAGAGCCACTAGAATCCCGACAGGAAGAGGTATGGGAGACTAGATGGTGGGCGCCTCTATACGAGGGGTATGTAGCATGGATAGATCGCACCCGTTTCATTTTAGAAAGGGATGGGATAGTTGACCATTGGTGGGCCCCAGGGGAGTTCAATGATGACGCGTACCTTAAGGAGTTGCGAGTGAGGTGGGACAAAATTGAGAAAGGATTAATTACGCCCCCGAAGGATTAGAGGGTTTCTGTGGAATCAGACGAGCCCTTATCATGGGTATTGCCGGGGAGGGCGGGACAAGCTAAATTGACCCGGGCCTGCCGTGCAGAGCGAGCTATTGTTGCAAAATATAAGAGGTCTCATGGGCTTGAGTACCCTTATGTTCCCGAACCTCTTATGAGAGAGATAGAGGAGAATCGGGAGAGATGGCTCCGGACTGACATAGAGTATTATATTGTCAATAAGGGAGGTGCCATTAAGGGAATGCAGGCCGAACAGAGGGTTTCCCAACTAATGAGGGTTTGGAAGATCAGACGCAGTATCTACATGAATAAAGTAGTGTACTGTAATGAACGAGGCCTGCCCCGAGAATATAGCGTGACAGTCACCGATGCAGAGGGACGGGAGGTGAAGAAACCAGACCCTCGACACTATTACTAGGTCCTGAGATAGAGTGGTCTGCCTTTTCTTTAGCGCTCCCTGCTGGTCAGTGAGCATAACATTATAGCATTATTACGTGAATGTAATGATGTTTGACAATTTATTTGTGTGTTCTTTTGCAGTGTTTCCTGGCGCAAGGTACACCAAATTTAGGTCCCAGCCGGGACGGTGGGGATTCACCAGGGGGAGTATGTAGCCATGCATAATAATGGACTGCAGACATCTTACCTGTTGGCAGTAAGCCCTGGTAAGTACAGGCCTGCCAGCAGTAGTTATGGAGGTTTTCCCTCACACCCTGGTGAGGTGCCCTGTGTATGGATGGGAGTGGCTACATGCTGAGTCCCTGTATAGTGACATCAGAGATGTGCCTGCCCCTGAGGTATAAAGGGCACAACACTGTCAGTTAGATGTGGTTGAGAAGCAGTGGTTGCAGTTGTTGCACAGGGAGTGCAAGATAGTTTCGTGACCCTAGTGCTGTAACTAGTGGCACAAATATTCTAATCAAGCCTGTCTAGGCCACACTGTGTCCAGGGACCTGGCACAGGGGTGATCTCCCTAAAGGGAGAGGGGATCCCACTCCAATTGAGGAGGGCAGTACCTGGCAAAGGGACAGCACGGAGGAATGTGCGGCTAAAGCTGTGAGCTGCATGGGGCAGTCTGCTACATACAGATCATCAATAAAGATGCCCTTATTAAAGAAAACCCCACTGTGTGAGTGTGAGATTACTCTACAGTGGCAATCACCACCGAGAAGGAGTTCCTCACCAGGAGCATCTCCCTGCGGAAGCATAGATCCTGATGAGGTGGAGGCGCTGCACATGATGTAAGTTGGACTCGCACCCACTACCGCAGCTACCTGTCCTGATGACATCTCCTAATACCATCAAGCGGGAGACTCAGGTGTCCTGTTACTTGCAGGTGCACCACCATACACGATCACGTAATGGGGACCGGTTAGACCACACGGGCCAATGTGAGATTGGGGGGGTCAGACAAGGGGGTCCACCCGTTACACAAGATAAACACATTTTGACTCAAATATCCCACCTAAAACTCCCACTCCCGAAATCCCATGTTTACCGGATAAGGAGAACATGTAAAACCCCAAACAGGTTGGATTTTTGCTATACAGTACTGTACATTACATTGTACTTCCATAACCCACCACATCTTTATCTACAGACGCGTCCCTGCAAATCATACACTTTTTGCGGGTAAAATATCAGTACTACCGGTATCTCCGGTCAGCAACATTTTATGCAGATTTTAACTCTAGTTGCCCCCCAATATCTATCTTTAACCTCCCGCTCCCAAAGTCCCAGTCCTGCAGCTATTTCCTATATGGGACCCTAACCCCACTTGGCATCCCTATCTTATAACCCTACAGGGGACTATATAATGGGAACAGAATTACAGGGCAACACAGTAATGTACAATATTAGACCCAAGAGCTGACACTCTCAGCTCTTGACACACAGTTTTTAGGGGCAGCCAGCCGGGCTTCACCTTTATTATGAAGGCCGGCTACCCCCTACTGTCATAATCCTGTCCCCTCCAACAGAGAATCACAGTTTGTGGCTATATTCTGTGACTAAGGCCGCGCCTATAGTGCCGGCGACAGCGACGTCACCCATCGCCGCAAGCGAAAGTTGTATTTCGCTTTGCAGCAGCGACCAGGCTCCTGATTGGTTCAGGGGCTGTCACATGAGACGACAGACCCTGAAAAATCAAATAATTACAGCTACCAAATATCACGTCGCCACGTCGCCATTTGGCTGACTATAAGCGCACATGGCGGCGACAATGCATTTGTTTTCGGGCGCCTCGCGTCGCCGGCAATATAAGCGCGGCCTTACTCTACTCGTGTCACGTGTGTTCTTCCACTCATATAGCCGTCTTAAATAGTTTCCAGCCAGCAGCCGCTCTGATGCTTTTTCTCGTGGCTGTTACAGCCTAGCTCTCACTGGTCTCCTCTGCTCCCGTAGCTCATCAGAAGAGTGTCCAGCTGATTTTTCTTTCTTTCGCATGGGTGGTATAGCTGTCAATTTCTGTGAGTGCTATCAAAGTCACGCTCCACAATGCCTTGTAGCTGTGGACACAAAGCATTGTGCGGTGAAACATTGGAAACACCTGCTGTAATTGACAGCTATACCACTCACTCTAAGGAGCAGTTTGAGGCCTTTCTAAGCATGTAGTCGGCACACGGGCTCGGGAACCCACTATAGTGCCTGGGATCCGGCATTAAAAAAATTTGAAGGGGGGAGGGGGCAAACTCCTTGGAGACACTTTGCAAACCCCCTGTTGGGAATCACTAGAAAATATAGTTATGGGGATTAATGGAGGAACCATGTAATGAGGGTTCAAATATCACCTCTATGCTGATGCTACACAAATTTACCTTCCAACCCCTGACCTCACACCTGCTGTACAGACCAAAGTCTCTAAATGTCTTTCTGCTATATCAACCTGGGTGGCCCTCCGCTGACTCAAACTTATGTTATGTGCAAGACGGAACTCCTCATACTTCATCCCAATCTTGGCCCTACTGCCCCCTTAGGCCTCGTCCAGGGTGAAGCTGAGCGTGCTTTCACGCTCATGCGACCAAACACATGATCGCAATGAGACTGTCCAGTGTGAGCAGTAAAAAATTAGAGGAAATACTGGACATGTATGTGTATACTGGTATCACCTCTCTGGACATAGTGATCTGACCGGCTTGGAGGAACTGCGGGATTTCCCCGTGCAGGCAGAGCAGGGCTGTTGCGAGGGGGCTGGACAGCTTCCTCCATCCTGAGTAATGCAGGCAATCAGGAGGAGGTGTCAGGAGAGTAGGGGCGGGGCCAAGGAGAGGAGGAAACAGCATGGAGCATGTGTCTCTCTCTCGAGCGTGTCGCACCTTACGCCATTGTGTCCAGTATTTGTGGAGAAGCAACCTGGCAAGCCTACGCACTGCCCCACGCCTCTGGAATGCCCTTCCCCTCAATATTCGACTGGCACCCTCTCTCTCCATCTTTAAAAAACACATCTCTTTAACGGCGCATATGTGTAGCTCCGCTGTATGATTCTATATAATCACGGATGCACCGACCTTAGCCCCCTGCAGAGGCACTTACCAGAACACCCTCCTACTGTCTCTGTAAGTTCTCCCTAATTACCACTTAGATTGTAAGCTCTTCGGGGCAGGGACCCTCTTTCCTATTGTTACTGTCATGTCTGAAGTGCTTATTCCCACTATGTATTATATTATTATGTCACATCTATTACTGCTGTGAAGTGCTATGTACCTGAATGGTACTATATAAAGATATACATATAGTGTACACAAGTTGAGGCCCAATTGCTGTCTATTGTCTCGGGAATTCAAATAATATGAATGCTGCGCGCTGCAGGAACATGATGCCTGCTCATTCTTGCAAAACATGTGAACTCTTTCTGATGTGGAGTCACTCACAGATTGTAATTGTACGTAGCTTCAAGCTACTCTGACAAGACAACTTCACAGCATGTGCAGTAGATGCCTTAACATAGCAATCCCCCACCACACGTCTCTTGTATGTATGTATGTATGTAAATATATATATATGTATATATATAGACCATACGATACCGGTTGCAACACGACATCAAGGGACAGCACGCAGGTAAGTAAATCAAAAATATTCTATATATATATTATATATATATATATATATATATATATATATATATATATAATATATATATATATATGATACACAGAGAAGCCTGCAACAGACCTATATCAATATACTGTGCTAAAACCAGTTCAATAAGGTGTAAGTGATAACACCACTGGCGGTGCTGGGGATGGTAATAACATATAAACTTGGCACACACAGATGTTAACTAGTTGACAGGTAATAGCAACAGAGTCATAGCAAGATGCAGAAAATACTTAGCATGAGTCCAGCAAAAATAAGTGTCCTCAACTGAGAAGAGTCATCAGAAGTTCAGTGATGTTAGGTCGCAGCCGCAACCGCCACAGTGCGCATGCTCCTTGTATGATGGGAGCATCGGGCGGAACCACGCGATGCGGCAGGAGGAAATGATGACATCTGGGGGCACCACCGGATCCAGGGGAAACAAACAAGCCCCGACGTGCACGTTTCGCCACCTGCTTCGTCCGGGGGCTTAACGTGTAGTGCAACAGCAAGCATTTAAGTAGTCTGTTCAATTTGTGACGTGTGGAGTAGTCAGGAGAGTGAGTCAGCTGGAGAATAAACAATGGTAATCAGCTTTCTCCATGGACCCTGATTCGTTAAAGGGGACTGCAGTATGAGGCAAATAATAACTGCTGAGTGCAGGGAGAAAGTGAAATAAAGAAATTGGCGAAACGTGCACGTCAAGGCTTGTTTACTACATCTTGCTTTGACTTTGTTGCTATTACCTGTCAACTAGTTAACATCTGTGTGTGCCAAATTACATTCATCTCTATTGCATATTTTTGCTGTTATGCACACACGGCTTCAATACAGGGTTTGTTATTTCAGTAATTACTGACCGGCCGGTCAGAGTTGTAAGAGGCAAACACAGATTGCTTCTACACTCTTATTACCCCTTGGTGCAGTTATTTTCATGTACTAAGCACTCAGTACCACTTCTTTGTGTCCACATTATGTTTCAGTAGTATGCTCTCCTCTTAGACTGTATTCTAACTCAGTAACAGCTTATTTCAGCTTGTTATGGTTGTCTTTAAGGAGTTTCAGTACTATTCTACAGCAGGGAGGACACCACCGCTCCTTTTTAACCCATGCATGTTTATTTGTATTTGTGATTAATAAATTTTGTTACCTTTGTATGCTAGAGTGCTATCAGGGGATTCTTTTTTTTCTTCTGTGCAGGTATATATATATATATATATATATATATATATATATATATATATATATATATATATATATATATATATATATGTGTATATATATATATATATATATATATATATATATATATACAGAGGCGGCACACTTTATTAGAATACGGCTAGAGCTGCAAGCCGCGAGATTTCCCGGCTTTCATGTTGAATCCCCTCGGCGTGCCGCGCGTCACCGATGCGCGGTCACGCTTCATCGGGAGCGTGCGTGCACGGCGTGCGTGCCCAGGGCTCCCCGAAGGGAGCCCTGGTGTACCGCGATGTGGTGGATGGCGGTGGGGGGCTCCGGGGGACCCGGAGAGGGGAGGGGGAAGCCCCGATCGGAGGACCGATCCTCCGAGGCTCCGGCGCGCGCACGGGACACCTCGGCGCGCGCCCGGTATCTGTCGCGGCCGAGACCGGGTAAATGTTAGAATAAACTCGGCCGCGACAGTATATATATATATATATATACAGTGGTCGACAAATCACCAAAAAATCTACTCGCCGAACAAAAAAAACTACTCGCCACCTAGTACCACACGTGTGCTGCTTGGGCCAATAGGATCAAATTTGTTGATCAATATCATATTTGCTTTGTACAACTGTGTATTTATATGTGACATTTCTGATTCTCATGCATGCCTGCATATCAGGTTTCTCTATATGTATATTACATGAATTGTCATACCTGTGGCCCCCTTTAGGATCTATTTTAGGACCGGCCGGTCATCATACCCAGTGGGATCCTCTGATTATCTCTGTGTGTGTATAGATCATCCTCCTCTGCCCCCTTTTTTCTGCAATCTGGGCATCCTGTTTGGTGTTTTTTTTTGGTACAATTAGCAATTTTGTGGGATTTGAGATGACTGTGTTTTCCCCGTCTGGTATTGTTTTTTTAGATGTATGTCATTTTTAGTTTGTTGCAGTGTTTTTTCTGTCCATGATTAATAAACCCTTTTGCATTTAAATTATATTTTTCGTGATCTGAGTGCTTTTCATTGGGATTTCTGTCTTTTTTGTGTGTTATATATATATATATATATATATATATATATATATATATAAACACACAAAAAAGACAGAAATCCCAATGAAAAGCACTCAGATCACGAAATATATATATGTAACGGGTATTCCACCCCACCCAATCTCATATATAGTGTGGGTGAGTAGAACATGTGGTGTTACCGGTGTGGTGCGTATACCTGCAGGCTCACAGGAGGTCTGAGCCTCCGCTAATGAGAGCCTGGGGTGAATCCTCTGGAACGTTTCTTGGTTCAGCGCCTCCACCTATGTAGGATTCTATGGAAATGTAGAATGACCCTACATAGGAACCCAATCAGAAACCTCACACACAGTGATTATATAATAACTAAAGGACTTTACTTATGAACATATAAGACATTACACAACATCATAACCTTATGCAATACTGGAGCACCTTCTGCCCAATGTCTGGTGTTCCCACCCAGTGTCCTGTAACCCCCACCCAATGTCCCGTACTCCTACGGAGATCGTGGGTGACTGCGCAGTCACTAAATTAATAGGCCTGTTGGTGCACATATAATAGAGGTACCTTCCGAGCACTCCGATGCTCGGGCCTGCAACACTCTTCTCAAAGGGTCAATTGGCGAGGACTCCTCCAACCGAACTCCTGCACTTGTGGACCGCTAGGGCGGTCCCCTCGGGAACACAGTCTCTGTGGACCCCAACGTGGGTCCAACCGCTTTCCGGGAACAGCAACAGCCGCTATCCCTATCTATCCCTAAAGTGACAGGAACCCTAACCTAGGGCCTGTCCCTGATGAACCGCAACCTTGGGTGGCTTGGGGAAACTCCTAGGGCCTGCAGAGTAATAACCTGCCCCTCTCCCCTAGCTACCCAAGTCCTATCTGTAACTCACTAACTACTCCTAACTCCTAACACTAACACGCCTGCAGCCGACACACAGCTCTCACCGTCCGCCTGCAGACATTCACACACGCTGCACACACTGCGCCCAGCACATGCAACGTCAACACACAACACCAACCGTACACAGCACCCTGGAACCCGCAGTAAATACCCACTGCTCACACTGTGCCTATTTGCCAGTGCGCACAGCACTACCCGCTGTGGCACTGCCAAACCTGCACCTTACACACACTAAGGGTGACCTCCCTATCTAGGGCCGTCCCTTTTCAGTTACCCACTAACCTGGTGGGGAGTTGGGGCCTACCTGGAGGGTGTGGGTACCTATCTGGATGCAGGAGCTGCACTCACTCCCTGCATCCTTCCTTCCCCTTCAGCTCCGCTGCTCCAACTAACTGACTCATGCAAAGCCCGGGAAATGTATCTATTCTCCCGGGCTGAGAATCCTCCAGCCCTATTGGCCGCTATGAGGCACCTGGTGCCTGTCTCCCTATGCCTCCTGGGAGTTGTAGTTCCCAGGAGGCTGCTATACCATTGGGGCCGCATGCGCGCTTCTGCCGCGCATGGGCGAACGCCAAATGGCCGCCTCAACCTCTCCCTATGCTTCCCTACTCTCGCGCGACCTCCTAAGAGCTGCCTTAGCTCCCTACCCCTATCTGCGCATGCGCGACCTATCTGGGGCTCTCCTGATGCTGGGCCATCCCTGCGCATGCGCGAGCTAATGCTCAATGGCGGCGCCCTCGCCGCCCGGCTCCGGGAGCCCTGTGACGTGCGTGCGGCCTTGGCAACCGGCCGCACGCGTCCCCGGCAACCCCCGAGCCGGGACCTGACCTCCCTCACCCGCACGATTGTCTTGCGGGGCCGCCTTGTGACTCGGCGGTACCCACGATCGCGCACTAGGGGAGGGGGGTGCTGGAGTCTCGGGGAGACATGGCTACACATATATATGTTCTTCAGTATTAGGTGTTTATTAGTATCATTCTGAGTTCAAATGTTTTCCGTTCTTGGGTGCGTTTAAACATTCCATTGAGGATTTTGATTTTTAATTCATTTATGGAATAATCTGGTAGTGAGAAATGATGTCCCACAGGTGAGCAGTATCTTCCTTCTTCGTGGTGGAGTATAGAGTCTGTGCATATTCATTCTGCCTTGAAGTTACTATATGTCTCCGGTGACCCTCTAGTTCCTGATATACTTACCGGAGAAGGCGCAGCCGGTTACTTCTTGGTTGTTGAAATGCCAGCGTAATGCTTAAGATTTAGACGCCATTTTGTTTCCCCTGGAGGAGGGTATGCCACCAGCGGCACCGTCCCCATTCTCATCAACCAGGTGGTCCCTGGAGCTGAAATTAACATGGTTCCTATACATGTAAAGCTGGGGGGAGAGAAACGAGGAGGAGTAACTGTTCCTGTAATCTATGACTACTAATAGCACTGACTGACACAAGTGCACACGTCTCTACAAGCAACTCCCACCCTGCCTTCCCTGTGTCTCCTCCTCCTCCTCCCATGCACAAAGCTGCACCGTTATGTTTCAGTGGAAGCAGCTAGGAGAGGCAGCATGGGTTTCGTGTCCCTCCCACTCCTCGCCCCCTGAACCAATTCATTGAATCTCCGCTTCCCTGGCTTAATATTGACAGTCACCATGAGTCACCCCCCTCCTCCTCCTCCTGCGTGAGTGACACACATTATTACACGGCTCTGGCTCTGCTCACAGAGGAGCAGTGAGGAGGGCTCGGGGGGATTGGAAGTCTTCACAGCGCCTCACTGGTTGCCTTGAGCCAGTGAACATCCGGAGGGGGAGACGTGGGCACGTAACGTTTGGTAAGTGCAGATCATCTGAGAGGGAGCCGGGGATCTGTCTGTGCTGTTGTGTATACACCCCCCCCCCCCCCCCCCTCATAGTCACCGGGGAAGGACCATTAACTACAGTATGTGAGAGTCAAAACCTTCTGTGCTGTAAACTGTCCAATAAAATGCATGTGTGACAATCACTGCGCCTTGTTAGAAACGTAGCATGTGTCTGTAGTAACCAGGGCAGCAGCTGGCTAAGGACTGGACTTCCCTGTGCATGTTATGTGCACCAATGGTTCATATTTGGATATGTGAGACCAGCAGTGGGCTAACAATTTTTTAAAAAAAAATTGTGATCGAAGTTCCATTAAAAATAGTTGTGCATCAATACAGGAGAGCAAACCTTTTGAACTAGGGTGCAACGATCTTTGGACAAGGTGTATTGAATTACCTTTTCTATTAGCAACAAAGAAGCTATTTTTAAAATCATTCTTATTTTATTTTTTTAAGAATGATGTAAATTCGATTCAGTAATCATTCAGTTATTTATCAATCTTAAAAAACAGCACTAGATTGATGAGAAATACAATTCTACTGATAAATCTGATTATGCTTCAGGCTATACTTTGTATCATGGGGTCTTTGGTTATTGACTATTGTATGTACAATTGTATTTATATCGTACCAACAATGTAATGTACGTATGCAGCGCTTTAACACAATTACAATACAAGGTAAATACATTACAAACAATAGGGACTAGTGCAGCAGGTAAATGATAACATAAGGTAAAAGGAGATCCTGCCCTGAAAAGCTTACAATCTAAGGTGTTTGTCATGAGCCTTACAGACAGAGTACTGATGCAGCGGCCGCTATTCGAACACTTCACGCGTCATGTACGTCGGAATCCCGATTTGAAACCGCGGGATGAATTCCAGCCTTCCCGCACTAAGATGCAAGCGCAGCGAGTGCAGAAAAACGAATTTGAGTGTTCTGGCTTTTAAAAACATGAAATTGACACAGTAGCACAGTAGCACAGTACTGTACACATTACAATTCATCCACTTTATTGCAAACGAAGAAACAGAATTCATGAAATTCAAACAAAACATCCGCGATAAGCGCGGGTGCCTGGGGTGATTGGCCGCGTTCATGCTGCGTGGGGAACAGCAAAGAACTCAAAATCGGCGCCATGATGTGTTCGAATAACGGCCGCAGCATCAGTATATGAGAGTGCATTATTAAAAGAGTTCTGAAGGGTTTCTAACCTGTAGTACACACAAGATCCTATTCCACCCGCACCCCTGTGACGTCTAACAGAGGAGGACAAATGAATGAAAACAACCTGAATATTAATTCAAATGTGTTGTAGCTTTAAATAATCAGTTAAAATGAAGAGGACAAAGTTGATATTCCTATATACATACTGTATTTAGATACTTTGGCATGTCAATTTTTTTTTTGTTATGCTGGTACAGAACAATATAAGGTTGGTAATCGCTGGCTGACTGAATTTCTACAGATGTTCAATAGAAGTGATATAAACGTTCCATAATTAATACATAGCTTTCAACCTATCAAATCACTATTTAATGCCATTTCTTGTTGTAAAGAGGATTATCCAATTGAAGTAAATTAGGGTATCTGGCAAAATATTTAATCTCATGAAGTTTGCTCTAGGGACCCAGAGAAAAACTAGAGCAGCAGAAGCGGGGTGAGAGGTGACGTGAGAGGGATATACAGCTGTTCCAACCTTACATTTGCTAGCTCCCACTTCCCAAATATTAACACACTTCTCAATTCGCCCTCATCTTCATCCCATTAAAACTCATACAATGTTTTAATGTACTGAAATTAGGAGCTAGCAAGTGTGAGGTTGGAACAGACCTGCGGAGAGCTGCACTTCACACACCTTTCTCACCCTGCTTCTCTCGTTTCTTCTCTGGAACCCTACATCAAACTACATGAGATTGAATATTTTTTGCAGGGCTTAATCAATCCTGGAAAATAAATACATATGACTTGTTACTTCATTGAGCTCGTAATCCGTGAAGGCACATAAAGTGTTACATGCAAAATTAACCTATCCAAGCCGAGTCCTACGTTTGTCAAAATATTTATTTCAGGTAACTGTGAGTGATGCCACTATTCATGTAGTTCCATGTGTTACACAGTACAGTATTCTCACCCAGTACATGTAGTACGTGCAATGTTTAATAGTTTTTTTACTAGAGTGACCAAAAAAAATTGTGTGTGGGCCGAGCCCGCGCATGTTAAGTGAAACTTTTTTTTTTACTCTTGTCACAGAAATTGTATTTGTGTTGGTGATGTTTTTAATTAAAAATCAAAATACAATTTAATTGACAAAAACGCAAATAAATTTGACTTACAACGCGCGTGCTCGGCACACATCCCCTGTGTTGGCTATTTGCACTAACTGTGAATTCCTCCTATGTGTGTGTAACAGTGTGTGTAATAGTGTGTGTGCTTGACTGTGTGTGACACTGTGTGTAACACAGGGGGTGTGGGTGGTCTGCGCTCCGTGTATCTTCTCCTCTGGTGCTGCTGCCCATGCGCGACGTGCTGTCGAGCTCCAGAGGCCTCTGCGCATGTGCGCCGGAGACCTCTGCTTCTGCTTGAGCGATGCCAGCACTTCTGCGCATGTGTGGCATCCGTCAGCGGCGCCATCGCTACTGTGCACGCGCGGCATATATGAACGGCGCCAGACAGTATAGCTACTTCTGCACATGCGTGAATTGTTGAAGTGGAGGCGGCGTTCACTGCTGTGCAGTATGCACAAGCAATGCCAGCCGCTTCTGCACAAGCGTGGCATCCGTCAGCGGCGCCATCGCTACTGCGTATGCGCGGCACATGCGAACGGCGCCAGGCAGTTATCAGGCCGCGGATGAATGTGGGCATGGAGGTAAAGGTTGGCCTCATCTGCCAGTACTGACATTACTTGTGCCTTCCAACAGTGCCGCGCGTGCTCATGCACGCACCTCACATCCGTTCCCCCTTTGCGTCTCCACGATGCAGATTTGTCCCATCAAAATGTCCATGCGCGAGTGACTGTGACATTATCCAGAGGAGTCGCTCGTACATGCGCCTGACGTCATTTCCGTTTCACATTTTCATCTCCATGAAGGAGTTTTGTTCCATCAAAATTTTCTAGGTGCCACTAAAGAAGTTTCACTTCAAAAACTAACAGCAAGACACACAAGATGAATCCCCGTTCCAAAGTCTTCATTCCTTTCTTATTGCTGCATTAAAGTCTGCACATCTTTAACTCTTTCTAATATTTCATTTAAATTGTGGTTTTAGTTGCATAATTTGGCCAAAGTATCATAAACTTGCCCACCACGCCAAAGTAACACCAGATTCGGCAAGTCCAACGTCCTTGTTTTTTTACCATGTCCTCTAAGCTCTATTGCTCCTGCTTGTGGCTTTAGTTTTCATGAATGAAGACTGTCTGACTTGCAAACATGAATTAGCCTATTTTTAAGCCTTTGATATGATTGGCTGGTTTAATTGATACAAACATCTGGTTGATCATTAAAATCAACCAGAATAGAAAAGACTCAAAATTAAAATAAGCCAGAAACCAGTGCTACTGTCAGACTTAAAATAGCTGTTCCCCTTCCCCAATCCTCCTTTTGTATTTTTTAACTAGAATGGCACCAATAGGTCCCTGGAGCTGAACCTCGTTATTTTCAGCTCTACTCCTGGTTCCTGAGATACTTTCTGATAGAAGTACGAGCGTGTCACGTGGACTTGTAGGAAGCTACAATGGATGACTTTGCAGCACTCTGTTTTAATATATGAGCCTTTGATGATCTTTTATTGGAAACGAATTACCTAAGCTAGCGATCAATTAGTTCTTCTGTGATCGATCAGCACAGATCTTGCTTCCTGGGGGTTCACGTAATGGCCGCCTTTCAATTTCAATCAATCCTTCAGTCAACGTAACTCAGCAGCTACAATATATACTAATATTAAGGTAACATTATCTATTGTTACAGTTTGCTGCTCAAACTGCTGGGAATATTGGCTACAAATGATCCCAAACAGAAAAGTGTTACAAAGATTTTGCACTGCTGGCAAGGTGTGCTAAAGCCTGTTATAAAAATGAAAGGATGCTCAGAATATTACAACTCATTAAAAATGGCATTAATAGGGCGCATGCGCGACGGCATCGAGCATGGCTGCTTAGGATAAGTGCTCTGTGCCTCGCTAGAAGATATTGATAGCTGAAACCTACTGAAACCCATTAAAATCGCCCGTACAACACTCCAGCGGACACATAAAGCCCCACTGTACCACGCAATGTCTCGGAAAACCCCCAAAATAAGCAAAAAAAAGGTGCTACCAGAATACTTTGGCCGCGCGGGACCCGGTGGTGCAGGAGGAGAAATGGCGCCACATTCAAACGCCGGCTCGGAAACAGAGCCAGACGGAGAAGGAGAGGATAATCCTGCATCAAGGCCGGTGAGACAATGCGACCTGGATAAATTATATGATAACCTTAAAGCACTGCTACAAGCTGAGCTTAAGGACATTAAGAGAGAGGTTACCGGGCTGGTGGAGAGGACGAATGTCCTAGAAACGAAAATGGATCAGTCAATTAGATCCATAAAGAGACAGGACCGCAAATACATCAATCTCCAGGAGCAAATAAACGAGCTGCGGGACCGCCAGGAGGATGCAGAAAACAGGGACAGACGGAATAACCTTCGGGTGAGGGGGGTCCCTGAAACAATCCTGGACTGTGAGGATTTCATCTTGAAATGGTTGGAGTCTCTGCTGCCTGACACCCCTAAAGAATGCTTAGCCCTCGACAGGTGCCACAGAGCCCTGAGATCCAAGCCTCTAATGCACGAGCGGCCAAGGGACATTGTGCTCAGAATGCATTATTACCGCTCAAAAGAAGCGGTGCTGCACAAAACAAGACCCCTGCCGATCGTGGAATATGATGGCGTGCGTATGTCTGTCTACCAGGATCTATCCCCAGAGACACTTGCCCGCCGTAGAGCCCTGTTGCCGCTCACAAGGACCCTGAGGGATAAGGGGGTGAGATACAGGTGGATCTTCCCCTTTGGCCTCCAAGTAATAAAAGGCGGCAAGACAAGCACCCTGCGAGGACCGGATGAAGGGCCAGCCTTCCTCCACAAGCTAGGCCTAGGAGAGGCCCCGGCAGCGGATGCCCCCAACAATGCCCTTCCAGAGCCGATATGGGACCAACAAGCAAGATCCCCAAGAGAGCAGAGGGGTGCAGCACCAACATAAATGTCCCAGAGGAGTAATAAAAAGAATCAGTTCAATGTTTAAAGTTGGTGAAGTTCCATCACCTAATATGTTGGAGTTACGGGCTACATTGCTTACATGGATTACATTGATTACACCACCCCAAAAAAAGGAGGGAAAAAAAAGTAACGCACCCCTGAGGGAATGAACGGGGATCCCCGACACCCCAACAACGGATGTCCGGTGTCCAGACAGCCTGCAACGAACTAGAACACCTGTGGGAAAAAAAAAAAAGTGCGGCCTACCTGGCAGATAATGGCGGCCCCAGACACAAGATGGCGAAGCAGACCCAGAAGGCGGAAATCCATTCTGAAACGCAGGAGCCGGAAGAGAGTGGTGAGCGGGAAACAGGAGCAGAGGCGCGCACCTCCGCACTGATCGAAGATGACTTCCAAAATGGCCGCCCCCCGGATACGCGTCACAGAGGTGGGCCGGAAGGAGTGACGCCATCTTGGAGGTGGCGTGAGACGGGCCCTCATTCGCGCAACCGGATGACGCTACCACCAAAGACCGAGGACTGCGGAAAGACCCCAAAGCTGGCCAGAAGATGCCGATTGACCCGCGCAGGCCTGAAGTGGCCACCTCACCGGCCCGCCGCGGGCAGTTTGAAATTTGAAGCGGAATTACGCTGTTAGACGACGGGGGAAAAGGAAAAGCGGTAGGATAGCGCCACAGCGGCGACCCCAGAGAGCGAGCAAGGGCAGGGTAAGTAGTAGAGAGGGAGCTAAGACAGAGGGGGAAAGCAAGAGAAGGTAAGGAAACAAGACGAAAAGGAGACATCTTAGGAGATAAGTTCATAAGCAAGAGTAGGGAAGTAGGCTTGAATTAACAAAAGGGAACAGGGAGGAAGAAAAGAGAAAAGAAAGGGGAGAGAGCAAAGAAGGAAGAGGAGTATGAGGGGAAGCCAGCAAGTAAGGGAAAGGAGAGGGGGAGCAAGGAGGAAACCAGAAAGATATAGAAAGATGAAAGAGGGACAGGAGGAGTGGTGACTGGAAATAGAGGATAGGGGGAAGTGACGTAAGATGAGAGGAGCTAGGTAGCAAATGACGTAGGGTCGGATCAGAAGGTGGAGGAAGACGGGAGAGAGAGAAGAGCAAGAAAGCGAGTAGTAAGAAGATAAACGGTTTAGATTGACGGCAGGGGCCAAGAGGGAAGATTGAAAGCAAAAGGAGGGAGCAAAAATACGAAGGGAATCATAAAGACTCGCAGGCTGTTGAGGACAGAACGCAGAGGGCATAACCGGATATACTAAAGGGGTGTTCAAAGCCAGGGCAGATGCTAGTTATACAGAATGGATGATAGGTTTCATTAATTCAAGTTTAGGGAGAGCGAGGCAGGAAAGGGAGAGAGAGAGACCTGCTTCTAAACTCCGCATGAGCCAGGCACTAGGGGGGAGGAGGGAGGTCCTCCTGGGCCCTAGTGAAGTCCTCAGGGACTGGGCGCGGGGGGTGAATTAACCTCATCCCACGTTTCCTCCGGACATTTGGAGAGGAACCCAGTTTCCCAAGGGCGATGATCTCGTCAAGGAGGCGGCGGCGCCGAGACGACGAGAATGTTACTGTTTGTTGTCTTGTTTAAGTGTTCGTGTGTCCCCCCAGGTGTACCCTTTTGTGTGCTCCCCCTTGTGTTTCCCTGTAGGTGGCGAAGTGAGACATCACAACTCGAGAAGGAGAGAAAGTCGGGAATTCGGTCCAGGGACATCTACCCGGAGCAGAACTCAGCAGCACAGTCTTCACATAATCTCAAATGAATAAGGAACTCAGGCTTGTATCACACAACATTAAGGGGTTTAACAGCCAGGCAAAGCGACGAATCGCCTTAAGGGATTATAAGCGCAAAGGGGCAGAAATCCTGTTTCTGCAAGAAACACACTTCTCCCAAGATAACTACCCCAAATTCCTAGATAGGGACTACCTGACACACTTTTTGTCTTCTGCAAAGGTAAAAAAAAAAGGGGTGGCCATACTAATTCATAGAAGAATACCATTCGTACTTGATAGGTCCTTCAAAGATAAAGAGGGACGATTCCTCATAGTAAGAGGGACAATTCAAGGGTTCCCAATTACTTTAGCAACAATATATGCCCCTAATGAGACAGCCCCAGGTTTTTTCTCTACCTTCTTTGGAAAACTTAACAGAGTGGCCAGAGGCAATATCATTGTCGCCAGGGACCTGAACAGGGCACTACGGGAGGACCTTGACAGATGCACATCCACTAACATTACACACAGATCCGACTTACTAACAATTAAACAAGGCCTACGCGACTGCCAGATACTCGACATCTGGAGGGAACAACACCAGAGACAGAAAGAATACACCTTCTACTCACACCCACACGACACATTTAGTAGGATAGATTACTTCCTTGTATCCAACAGAATGGTCCCTGGGGTCTCTCACACCGAGATACATGATATTTCATGGTCTGACCATGCATCTATAGAGCTGCGGTGCACACTAATCCCACTAGACAGACCTAGAGCGAACTGGAAACTAAACGAAATTCTGCTGAAAATCCCAGCCCTACAGCTAGAAATTGGGGAAAAGATTACACAATACTTCGAAGAAAATGAGGGGAGCGTTGCGACACACTCCACGCTGTGGGAGGCCCATAAGGCTACCCTCAGGGGGGTCATAATGAATTTGGCCGCTAAACGGAAAAGAGAGCGGGAGGGAAAATTTTTGAAGCTAGAGGAAAAGCTAGCGGAACTTTCCTCCCTTCACAAAAAGAACAAAAATGCCCACACGCTGACTCAAATACTAGCCACTAAAACGAGTCTTAACCTCCTCCTCTCCGCCCAGGCTGAGAAGGAATTGACATGGTCCAAGCGGAAATTTTTTGAAAAGGCCAACAAGCCTGACACACTACTTGCCAACAAGCTAAAAAATAAGCTTCCAAACTATCACATTCACGCGATTCGAAACCAAGATGGGGACCTTAACTCCATCCCAGTGAACATCGCAGGGGAATTTAAAAAGTATTATGAAGTACTATACAATGGGGATAAGGTAACCCATAACCCAAAAACAAAGGAAGACTTACGGACCTTCTTAAAAGAGGCACATTTACCCATTCTGAAGAGATGTGAAAGGGAGGCTCTCCAGTCGGATTTCACGATGGAGGAACTTTCTGGGGTCATTAAAGCACTAAAACCGGCTAAAGCCCCAGGGCCAGATGGCTTTTCAAACATATATTATAAGAAATATTTAAAAATTCTAGCCCCCCACATGTTGAAGCTATTCAACGAAATCTTAGCAGGGGCCTCATTCCCAGCACAAATGCTCCAAGCCTCAATATCGGTGATCCATAAACCCGGAAAGGACCCGGCAGACTGTAAGAGCTACCGGCCCATTTCACTGATTAACTCGGACCTCAAAATATACTCTAAACTTATAGCCAACAGGGTGGGTAGCGTTCTTCCAGGGTTAATACACACAGATCAAGTAGGGTTTATCGGAGGTAGACAAGCGGCAGATAACACCAGGAGAATCATTGACCTAATTGATCTGGCCCAAAAAGAAAAAATTCACTCCATGGTGTTAAGTCTGGACGCTGAGAAAGCCTTCGATAGAATAGATTGGCCCTACTTATCGGAAACACTGAGAGCATTTGGCTTCGAGGGACGCCTCCTGCAGGCCATCCAGGCGTTGTATAAAAACCCCACAGCAAGGGTGAGATATCAAGGTTTCCCCTCAGAACAGTTTGAAATCAAAAGCGGAACTCGTCAAGGATGCCCGCTGTCGCCACTACTGTTCGCCTTATGTATTGAGCCATTGGCGGCACACATTAGAAATAGCCCAGATATCTCTGGTATCCCGGTGGGTGACCAAATACACAAAGCCGCTCTATATGCGGACGATGTCATTCTCACACTAACCAAACCTCTCACATCTCTTCCCAATGTATTCAACATACTGGGTAAATTCAACCAAATTTCGGGATTTAAGATCAATCAGTCTAAATCTGAAGCCCTCAATATTAATCTATCAAAGGAAGTCGAAAAACTGATTGACCTCAACTTTCAATTCAAATGGCAACCCTCCGCTATCAAATATTTAGGGGTGTATCTCACAAGGGAGTACAAAACATTATATAAAGCAAATTTCCCCAAGATCATAAAGACGCTGGGGGAGGATCTCCGAACCTGGATGAAGGGGAGCATCTCATGGATTGGGAGGATACATAGCGTGAAAATGAATCTCCTCCCAAAGATGCTATATCTCTTCCAGAGTCTCCCTATCCCATTGGTACAGGCGGACATCCTCTCCCTCCAGTCAAAAATTATGAAATTTATTTGGAACGGGAAAAACCCAAGAATTACTAAAGGGATTTTAAAACGTCCCACACTACGTGGAGGGTTAGCGGTGCCTTGCTTGCTGGCCTACTACAAAGCAGCCCAATTAGGGCAGATTTTCCAATGGCACATAGACCCAAGCCTTCGGAGATGGGTCGAGTTGGAAAAGAGATGTTGTGCACCAATTGAAATCCGAAATTTAATCTGGCTACCCAGAGAAGGGGTACGCAAGATGAACAACCCGCTACAGACCATGGTCAACTCGTTGAAAGTTTGGGAGGCCACGAAGTTTAAATGTAACCTGACAACCAAATCGTCATTAAGGACACCAATAGTGGGCAATCCAGACTTCGCTCCGGGCCTGAATAGCAAAAATTTCTTCATTTGGACTCAGAAGGGATTCTCCCGTCTAAAAGATCTGAAGGGCATAACGACCATACAAACATTTGAACAAATCCTCTAAGAATATTCCAAACAGCGAATTTTTAAGGTACCTCCAGATTAGGGATTTCTACAACAAAACGCCATTACAACCGGCACGAACAAATTTTGAGCAGCTGTGTTCTAGAGCTACGGACACAAGGGGACTCACATCTAGAATGTACAGGGAAGTGATCTGCCAGAAGTCGCCCATTGACAACAGACTGAGTTATATGAGACACTGGGAATCCGACCTAGGAGAGACTCTAGAGGACGACGAATGGGACAGAATTATTCAGGCGGCGGCAAAAAGCTCAATCTGCACCACATTAAAGGAGAACGCATATAAAGTCCTAATGAGGTGGTATTACACTCCAACGCGCTTAGCGAAATTGGTAAAAGGCTACTCTCCTCTCTGCCCTAAACAGTGCGGGGAGGCAGCAGATCTCCGACATATGCTGTGGTCTTGCACTAAGGTGGCCCCTATTTGGGAAAAAATCAGAGATTGGATTCAGCGGATTCTCGATTTGGAGATCCCCCTGGACCCGTGGCTGTTCCTATTGGGCAGGCGGATCCAGGGCCTGTCAAATGCGTCGCATAAATTAATCGCGCATTTCGCCACTGCCACAAGATGTGAGATCGCAGCACTATGGAAACAGCAGGAGATACCAAATATCCCAAAGATCAAAAACAAATTTGGCATGTCTGCCGGATGGAACAGTTAACAAGTTTAGTTAACGACACCGGCACAAACTTTCTAAAAGTCTGGGATCCATGGTTGACCCAGGTAGACATCCCCCGAGTGGACGCCTCCTCGATCTTGCTTTAATTATCCTAGGTGCGGTCTCCTTTAAGGTCAGATTAGACATAACGACATAGTGACGCACAATCAGCAGACCTTTACGTGATCACAGAATAGGGTAATCCCACTACTAGCAATAACCCTTAGGAAGACCTGCCCCAGCTAAAATCCATAGATATGAGCTAACAAGTGGACCAAGAATCAGCGAGAAAGCTATAACTAAGTCTGGCCACCCTACACCCCCCCCCCCCTCCCCCTTCCCCTCCTCCTACCCTCTTCCCCTGTCTCCCTGTCAAGTTCGTCTGGTCTTGTTTGTAAAATTTTAATTGGTTGTGCTTCCGTGGCATATTCTATATGTGTTTAACAAAAATAGGAAATGTGATAATGGGCTGTGGAACAATGGCTGTATTTGTACTTTCCAATAAAAACTCAAAGTTGGAAAAAAAAATGGCATTAATAGTTGCATTTAGTATTATCTAATATTACAGAACTGATTTATTTAAAAAAAATTATAGGCTATTACATCGATTGCTCCAATAAACCTGCTGGGGACTAAAACACACTACTTTTAATGGTAAGTATATTTTGAACCAGAGGGTCCCTGAAGCGTGTTTCAGCTTTGGGCACCACCAGGTTCCTATCCTGGTAAAAAAAAAGATTTATATATGAGCAGTAAGAGGAATTCAGCACAGAGGACGTGGTAAGAATAATTCAATGAAAAGTTGGGACTTCCTGATCTGGGTTTGCCTAAGCATATTCGGCATGTTGTTAATATGCTGTGTGATTTTCTTTTTACTAATACAATTCAATAGACAGTAAAACCCTTATTTTCTCTGAAAGAAAATTGCCACGTGTAGACGGACGTTCACAGAGGTACACAATTGGATACTTTATAAGGTGAAATTATAACGAGGCTTTATTGTGCCTTTTCCTTAACATCAGGAAACCATCCAAACAAGAGGGAAACAAAGCTTCTATTCACTTGGGAGTGGTTCTAGTGAAATACTATGCAATTCACAACTTCCTTAGTTACGCATGTCTCCCAGCCCCAAACACATAGCATGAAATGAACAGATATAAAAAGTCTTGTAATAAAAGTCTTATCTGTTCCTTGTGGTTTGGAGGGAAAATCTTCTCTGTCCCTGGTTGCTACATTTCTTCAGGGTTTGTCAGCATTCAGGTTTAGAAGTTTCCCCTGTGTCTTGGAAGCAGCTCTGCTGTGTCTTCTGGCAGAGCTCAAGACATGGTCAGCTCCAGAGATCTGTGTTCTCTTGGTCAGTCTCTCCTGGGAGACTCAAGAACCTCTGCTCTGTCTCCAAAGTTCAGCTCACACATGAGCTAAGATGTCACTTCCTGTCTCAAAGGCAGACTTCTTCTACCACCTGTAATCAGGCAGGTGGTGTTAGTTAATTTGCTACCAGCTGTTAACCACCACACTGCTGGATTAGAGGCACATTTGTGAACAGGGATAAGTCCCCTGTTACACCACGTATAAAAAAAAACCCAGGATAGTTTGTTTATAGATGCAATCAATAAAGCAATAATGCTTATAGTTTTAAATAATATACCGTGTGAGCACCCAATTCCCAAGGAATGTAATTTCATTGTACAAATATGACTGCCAGGGTCTCAAATATGACTGGCCAATCGCATGCGACCTTCCGGGGCACCTTTCCTGCTCATAAACCACGTGCCCCCAGTCGACATTCGCAGGGAACCCAGGTGGTGACTGGGGTCCAGGGCCCCATTCACCCTGTAAGCTGGCCTGAATTTTGATATTTTGCCTTGTTCTATGTGTTGAGAAAACAATAGTACTGAGCAACAATGGAATAATGAATAATCCTATGGGTGCTGGAATGTTCACTGCACTAGAGTTCCACAGACTTTCCAGAACTAGCACCATGTGATGCCCCTGATGTCAGGAAGAGGAAATTCTCCTCTTCTACTCTGATCATAAGGCAGCCTCTGACAGAGCCACCGTTGCAAACTGTACTAACAAAAATGCTATGACACTCACAGAACATCGTAAGGACCACCAGCATGCCGGCCCTTGTGACCTGATATTTATTAGGCACTCCAAAGGTTACATTGTGGATGGTAAAACGTCGTAAAAAAGAAAATCAAAGATCAGAATAAAATAGTAAAACACATCTGTGTATCCGGATCCCTTGTGCTGTTTGGCGTACTTGGCTTTAACTTAATTTGCTAATGCATAAAACTATCCCCGTTCCCATCAACAGCTCCTATTGTACTAATCAGTATTGATACTGATCTGTGTAGTTGTACAGGTGTAACATAAAAGGTGTGGTGGTTTGAGTAAATAGAATAAAAATGTGCATATAATATTTACATAAGATATATAGAGTGTTCAAATTCATATCGGACGCAAAAGCCTTTGAGGTTATTCATTACTCTTGCCAACTATTGACTTCTACTGGAGTTTCTGTACGATAGCGCCCCATTTGTGTAGCACATCCCTGTATTAGAGACCCACCCTGAATAATCAGATAGGCAGATACACTATGTCATTGCAATGCTTGGTATCCTTTGTTTGGGCACAATTGATGGAAAAATGATTGACCACTACTCACTTATTACCTCACATCACGCCTAATAAATGTGATCTACTGTATTTGCTCCATTGTAACCCTCAGACACTTGAGGTTTGCAATGTATTCATCTGGATACGAACAACATACCCCGTTACAGAGGTGTTCAAAGTCTAGTAAACGTAGATTAAAATAACAGGGCGCAGATTGATAATAACATTTAAATAAGATTGATATGATACTAGTAATGTAGATTATGCATGGTTATCTTCCATGTGCTTTGAAACTGTGTGTGTGTATGTATGTATATATATATATATATGTATATATATATATATATATATATATATATATATATATATATATATATATATGTGTGTATATATATATATATATATATGTGTGTGTATATATATATATATATATATATATATATATATATATATATATATATATACACACAATAGTTTTGCTATATATATATATATATATATATAATATTTTGTGGCTTTGCATGGGGTGTATGTGGGTTCTATAAATGTTTGTATTCGTCCTGTCTGATCTAAGTCCACCACTCATGGTTCTGTTATCAGGAGACAGTAAAGATGTGAAGATTGATTTTTTTATATAATTATTATCATTTACTTATAACGTGCCAACATATTCCGTAGCGCAGTACAATAGGGATGGAGGACAAAAACAGTATAATGACAAGCATTAACATACATTGATACAGTAGATTCCCTGACAAAGTATTTCATATACGAAACGCGTAGGAAGAGGACGCGTTCCAGCCTATACTCAATAGAATTGAGAACTTATCCTTGCATCACAAATAGTGATTTCATGTGGACAATTTCATCAGCGAAATTCGCAAGAGACGTCACGGAGTCTTGATGACATCATCAGCGTGCTCCCGGAGATCTGGCATCCAGATCCAGTGAGGAGTCCGCATCGCTTCACATCTACGGTAGCAGTGTTCCTCCAAACAGTGAGACGCGCCCCGACAGAAGAGAAAGGACCTTAGAAGCAACCACCTGAGAGAGAAGGGGTCTGATTTCCTGGTCTGAACTGATGTGATCGGATGCAGTAGCTGATGTGGTAACATGTCCCAAACATGTCATGCTAATAATCAGTGTTTGACAAATCACCCAAAAATCTACTCGCCCAACCCAAAAATCTACTCGCCCCTAGTCCCGCCCCCAACCCCGCTTTAAAATAAAATATATTAATAAAATACATTTAATAAATTCCTAGTCAGAACATTCGTTTTTGACATAAATGTATTTATTGTATTACATTATACTACAATTAGTCCTTGTTACGTGTGTGTGTGTAAATGTCGGATCTAGAAATAAAAGCCAGGTGTGAATGACTAGTTTCCTGAACCCCTTAACCAGTGTCTGGACGTCCCCGCTTCACAATATCTAAAGCAGCAATCCCGCCTGGGATCTTACCTGATCCGCAGTCCCTCAAAGTCCGGGTACCCTCATTCCCGAAATGTTATACATTGGAGGGGAGGTGTTCCCTACCTGTCTTCTGGGTTAGGGGGGATGCCGATGTCTTCCGTGTGAAGCTTGAGTCAGATCTGGAAGAAAGCAGTATAGGTTATTTTGGTGTAGTATAGGGCAGTTAAGATATATAGGGTAAATAAGATATCCAGATTGAGAGAGAGAGTGTGGGAGAGAGAGAGAGTGTGGGAGACCCAGAGGGGAGAGACACAGAGGGGAGTGGGGTGACTGACTGGGTGGGTGACTGACTGGGTGGGTGACTGACTGACTGGGTGGGTGACTGACTGACTGGGTGGGTGACTGGCTGACTGACTGGGTTACTGGGTGACTGACTGGGTTACTGGGTGACTGACTGGGTTACTGGGTGACTGACTGGGTTACTGGGTGACTGACTGGGTTACTGGGTGACTGACTGGGTTACTGAGTGACTGACTGGGTTACTGAGTGACTGACTGGGTGACTGACGTGACTGACTGGGTGACTGACGTGACTGACTGGGGTGGGGTGGGTGACTGACGTGACTGGGGTGGGGTCAGTGACTGACGTGACTGACTGGGTTGGGTGACTGACTGACTGGGGTGGGTGACTGACTGACTGGGGTGGGTGACTGACTGACTGGGGTGGGTGAATGACCCATGCATACATGCACACACACACACACCCATGCATACACACACACACCCATGCATACACACACACATGCATACACACACACATGCATACACACACACACACACACACACACACACACACACACACACACACACACACACACCCATGCAAACACACACCCATGCATACACACACACACACCCATGCATACACACACACACGCATATATACACACACACCCATGCATACACACAAACACATGCATACACACACACACACACACACACACACACACACACACACACACATGCATACACACACACACACACACACACACACACACACATGCATACACACACACACACACGCACGACAAGGGGAAGAAGAGGAAAGGCCGCGCGACCGAGCACCTCCACTGCCCCGCTCGCCCCCCCGTGACCATCTCTAGCGGGGATCGGCGGGAAGCCGTGACAGGGAGAGAAGGGGGGGACACCCCCACTACCATCTCCTGCCCCGCGGGGATCGACGGGAAGCCGTGACAGGGACAGAAGGGGGAACACCCCCACTACCATCTCCTGCCCCGCGGGGATCGACGGGAAGCCGTGACAGGGACTGAAGGGGGGAACACCCCCACTACCATCTCCCGCCCCGCGGGGATCGACGGGAAGCCGTGACAGGGACAGAAGGGGGGAACACCCCCACTACCATCTCCTGCCCCGCGGGTATCGACGGGAAGCCGGGACAGGGAGAGAAGGGGGGACACCCCAACTACCATCTCCTGCCCCGCGGGGATCGACGGGAAGCCGGGACAGGGAGAGAAGGGGGGGACACCCCCACTACCATCTCCTGCCCCGCGCGGGAAGCCGGGACAGGGAGAGAAGGGGGGGGACACCCCCACTACAAGCTGGGACCAGGGAGAGAAGGGGGGGGGAACACCTGCCCCGCGCGGGAAGCCGGGACAGGGAGAGAAGGGGGGAACACCCCCACTACCATCTCCTGCCCCGCGCGGGAAGCGGGGAGTAAGGGGGCTTGCAGGGAAGGAGCAGAGGGGCCGCAAGATGGAAGATTGGAGAGTACTTACTCTCCAACAGATCTCCGGACAGAAAGAATGGCCGCTCGTTGGGGGCTGGCTCATATAGAGCCTGGCCGTGCGCCCACAAAGCCTGGGAGCGCGCCAATCAGCTGTCAGGTTGGGAGTTTTTTTGGGGTTTTTTCAGCGCGAGCAGGGAAAATTTCAGCGCGAGCGGGGGGAAATTTAAAAAAACAAGCACGTGTTCTGCTTGGGCCAATATTTACTCGCCTGGGGGTTAAATCCACCCGCCCCGGGCATGTAAATGTATAGGATTGTCGAACACTGCTAATAATTAATCTGATTGATGTACGTGCAATACTCACCTGCTGATATATATCAATACATTACATATATACTACACTATGAGGTTTTGCGCTGTTTTCTCTTTTTGTTTATTGATACAGTAGGTAAGGAGAACCCTGCCCTAAAGAGCTTACAATCCTTATGTAAGGGTAAATGGAAACACAAGATACAGGGGATAAAACGTTTTACCCAAGACCAATAACAGAGCAGCTGTAAGAGCAGCAATCACCCTTTGGCTGCCGACTTTGACGTGACTGGTGTTATGACCAAAAGAGTTTGAGGAACAGTGAATTCAGCTGCACAGCAAACAGACCCCTTCGCGGCAGACATGCAGGGGGGAGGGCCAGACGGGTTCCAGGTCTTTTGAAGTTGAATATTACATTATGAAGTATTTCTTTTTCATCTGCTCAAAAATGAAGGGTACTAAACAGAGGGCTCCATTGTGTGTCCCTTGAGTCCATTGGTTGAATATTGGAGACTTCATCTTATAAACTGGATATTGAGAGACGAACCCGTGACCTTGCTTCTTTAATTCTATTTTTCCACCTCTGATAGGTGTTTCAGTGACAAGGAATATATTAGCCCCTCCTGTTGAATAAATATATGGAGCAATCCCTTTATGCAATAGGAACAATTAGAAATAATGTTGGCATTTATCAGACCTACTGTATTTATATTGCCTGCTTTCATTTCCCTGATTTTGAAATACTTCTTGACTTATATATGGGATAAGATTGATGCACTTTAGTTTTCTTGTAAATTTGTTTAGGAGTTTGTTTGTTTTGTAGAAATATAACAGTGGAAAACATAATTTTTGCTCTCATGCATATATATATATATATATACAGTGTTCGACAAATCACCCAAAAATCTACTCGCCCAACCAAAAAATCTACTCGCCACCTAGTCCCGCCCCTAGTCCCGCCCCCAACCCCGCTTTAAAATAAAATATATAATTAAAATTAAAATACATTTAATAAATTCCTAGTCAGAACAACATTCGTTTTTGACAAATGTATTTAGTGTGTGTGTGTGTGTGTGTGTGTGTGTGTGTGTGTGTGTGTGTGTGTGTGTGTGTGTGTGTGTGTGTGTGTGTGTGTGTCGGATCTAGAAATAAAAGCCAGGTGTGGATGACTAGTTTCCTGAACCCCTTAACCAGTGTCTGGACGTCCCCGCTTCACAATATCTAAAGCAGCAATCCCGCCTGGGATCTTACCTGATCCGCAGTCCCTCAATGTCCAGGTACCTCATTCCCGCAATGTTATAAGTTGGAGGGGATGTGTTCCCTACCTGTCTTCTGGGTTAGGGGGGGTTCCGATGTCTTCCGTGTGAAGCTTGAGTCAGATCTGGAAGAAAGCAGTATAGGTTATTTTGGTGTAGTATAGGACAGTTAAGATATATAGGGTAAATAAGATATCCAGATACAGAGAGGGGGAGAGAGAGGAAGAGAGAGAGGGAGAGAGAGAGAGAGAGAGAGAGAGAGAGAGAGAGAGAGAGAGAGGAAGAGAGGAAGGGAGAGAGAGAGAGAGAGAGAGAGAGAGAGAGAGAGAGAGACAGAGAGACAGAGAGAGAGAGAGAGAGAGAGAGGAGGAAGAGAGAAAAAGAGACAGAGGAGGGAGAGAGAAAAAGAGAGAGGAGGGAGGGAGAAAAAGAGAGAGGAGGGAGAAAAAGAGACAGGAGAGAGAAGGAGACAGAGGGGGGAGAGAAAGAGAGGGGAGAGAAAGCGAGAGGGGAGAAAGAGACCAGAGAGAGGGGAGACGGGGAAGACCAGAGAGGGGGGAGACCAGAGAGAGGGGAGACGGGGGAGACCAGAGAGAGGGGAGATGGGGGAGACCAGAGAGGGGGGAGACCAGAGAGAGGGGGGAGACCAGAGATAGGGGGGAGACCAGAGATAGGGGGGAGACCAGAGAGAGGGGAGACCAGAGAGAGGGGAGACCAGAGAGGGGGGAGACCAGAGAGGGGGGAGACCAGAGACCGGGGAGACCAGAGACCGGGGAGACCACAGAGAGGGGAGACGGGGGGAGATCAGAGAGAGGGGAGATGGGGGGAGACCAGAGAGAGGGGGGCAGGGGTGACTGACTGACCGGGGCAGGGGTGACTGACTGACCGGGGCAGGGGTGACTGACTGACCGGGGCAGGGGTGACTGACTGACCGGGGCAGGGGTGACTGACTGATTGGGGGGGGGGGGGGGAGGTACCTCTGGTGTCACACATACTCCCATACACACATACACATTCTCCTATATATATACATAAACACACACACACACACATACACACACTCCCACATACATACACACACTCCCCCATACATACACACACTCCCACATACATACACACACTCCCACATACATACACACACTCCCACGTACATCACCACCCTGAGGAAGGTCCCAAGAGGACCGAAACATTGGTCATATTTGTGCTCTGTTTATTTTTGAATACAAGTTTTCTTACTTACCTTTGAGTGCTGTCTTGTGTCTGCTCCTGCTGGAGTGGATTCTCATTCTCTCTCATTCTCTCTCATTCTCTCTCATTCTCTCTCATTCTCTCTCTCTCTCTCTCTCTCTCTCTCTCTCAGAAATCTGTCCTGAAAAGTCTAATTTTACAGGATTTTTCTGGAATTATGAGAGCAAAACAAAGGGGGAAAGCTCATTTTAAGGGAATGCTATTGATGGACCTCAACCACTTCAGAAGTTTGTAAATAGAGTTCTGGGTTTCCCTACCATAATGTTGCCCATTTTAAGATTGTTATACTGCAGCACAACATGTAACAAATTGTTGCATAATGCAATGCTATTACATGGTAATAGGTTTATGATTTAAAAAAAACATACATATAATAATCTCTTAGATCAGGGGCCCCCAGTGTTGTGCCTGCGGGCACCGTGGTGCCTGCCAAGCCATAGTAACTGTATTTTATGTGCATGCGTGTTAATTGGTTGGTGCCCGCCACTCTCTCCTGAACTCTCAAGTGTACCCTTGGGCACAAAAAGGTTGGGGACCCCTACCTTAGATGATTCCAGAGCAGTGTGTCTGTGATATAATTTATGACTTTCCTTCGGGTTTGTATGAACACATTGGTTATTTATGCATGTACACACACACTGGCCTATATTTACTAAGCAGTGATATTCCATAAGACATCTCCTTGCACCGGAAGACCCATTACAGCCCATTATTTGGTTGTTTTTTGTTTTTGTTTTCCTCTTCAGATTTATCACAATGGAGAATAAAGATTTATTTCATGAAAAAGAAGTCCCAGGGCAGGACACAGATGACATCTCTGAGACCATACAGTGTAATAATATGGAAGCTGACACTGCTGCCATTGAACAGAAAGATAAGGTAATTGTAGAGGTTACTTATGTTTGGTAGAGCACTCATCCTGAAGGCCATAACCAATGGCAGGACTACTACCTGTTCGGCTGCACCAGGGTCCTGAACTCTTAGGGGCCCATCTTCCCACGCGCCGGAACACAATTCAGGCAATTATTTTAGCAGCCGTAACAGCGTTCGGGCAGTTGCACAGGGTCCACTCTGCCTCCCCTCCCCCCATACTTGTGGAGCAGGATCTGCTCCGGGCCCAAACTCTGCAATCAGCCCCCTGGGTGGGCCTCCTCCAGCACCGGGTAAGGCCTAACACGGCAGGGCCCCGGGAGAGGGTTGGGTGGAGGGGAGGCGAGGGGCGGTGCATATACTTGCACCAGGGGCCACAATTGACTTGTTCTGCATTTGGCCATAACTTGTGTTAAACCATATTTGCCTTCCCTAATATTCAGTTATTCTTAAAGATAAAAATAATTTTGATTTCTGTCCTATAAAAAAACAGTGTGTTTTTTTTTCTTTCACCTGGTCCTATAATCTTTATTGCCTCCTCCCCCCTACTTTTATCTGAGGACCTAATGATGGCCTCACCAATATTTTCCACAAAAGTAGTAAACTTTAACTGTGTATTTGCATGGAAATGTAACTTTCCACATACCATTTGATGGAATCCATTAGTTAAAAACTGTAAAAACCCATGTAAGCATTTGGTTACCTTGGAAACATAATAAGTTAACTTAAAATATTTTCAAAATGTTTTTTTTTAATCTGATAAGTTAACTGATTTAAAGTTGCCAGTCACCTCAGCTTAACCTATTAAACATACATAAATATACAGTTAGTGCGTTACAGTCCTAGGGAAGTCATTTTAAAGGTTTAATCTAAGATACTCATGATTTTCGTATATCACCTTTTCACTAGCCTTTTATGTTATTTTTTTGTCAAATTCTTTATTTATTTTGCATCAGAAGAAATACATTGAGTGACATATCAAAGACACAAAAGCTTTAGTTTCATATTAACATGTTCCACGGAACCATTTTGTTCTTTGTCCTTTGTAACATTACAAAAATCAGTCTAGAGGTAATAGCATATAAAATACAGTAACAAAGAAAAGAGAGAAGAAAGAACAGAAAAAAAAGTCCTGCAGAATAACCCGAAATACAAATATTATTACACGAGGATAGGAACGTCGCAATCTACAGTTAACAGTATATGTTAGTCTATTCATAAAAGAGGTAATCGGCCTTATTAGCTACTGATCTTGGTATCCAGAAATCACACTAGGGTCCATATATTACACTTGCAGGAATCATTTTATTCACTTGCCTTTTTTTGTACTCTGTACTGTGTGATTCGTACATTTTCTTTATGCATGTGCACTAGGGAGATATATTTTATTGTTATGCAGATGGAGACAGTAAAAAAGGATTTTGCTGTATCTATAGCTATACAAGCAGAATCAAGGTACTAAAAGTAATCTACTTCCCGGGGGAATAATCCCCTTTCTCTTTATTGTGCTCATTGCCACTGCACCAGTGATTGTTCTAAATTGTTGACCACTATAGAAAAATATATACATAGACTGTATGTATGTATGTGTGTGTGTGTGTGTGTTATGGTAAAAACAGTATACGGCATATATTTAGTCAAATCTTTTTATTGCGTCAGCAATCAATCTTACGGTTATAACCAGATAACAGCAGTCTATATACATCACCTACATTTTCGCTATGAATTAAGGCAACCTTCTGGACGCACCCCTTGCTCCTCACGAGGCAAAAGCGCACTTGGTTGTGTTGGGAGCGTGCAGGTGATGCACAGCAGGGTGCGCGTGAAGATGGAGCGGGGTGGTTTAAAGGGCCACTCGCACCAGGGTATGCAGGAGCGGTACAGGAGCAACGCGAAGGGTCTAACAGTCAGAAGTCGTTCTTAGAGACAGGGACAGTTGGGAATGGAAATGAAGGGATGGAGGAGTAGAAAAAGTGTTTTTATTATTATAATATGATACTGGAATATTGATGCAGTGTGGGAAATAATGAATGGTCATTTCATGTTTAATCCTATTTTTATTTTTTAGGAGATGTCTTTAGTGAGCTCCAAAGTTCCAGATGGAAGTGTCACTACAGAAGAAAGTGCTCTGTTAAACAATGGTGGGCAGCAGCCAAATGATCCCCAAGCGACGTCCAAAGCATGCATGAAGCTGAGGGATCTATGTGCCTGTCCTCCACATGGATACCTCTCTTTAACAGTCACTAATGGTACACAGAATCTCATTAATAGAACATTATGCTGCAATACAGCACTTAAAAGCTTGTACCATATTAATAAAATTATTTCCATGTTTTATTCCTCCTGAAGCAAAATTCTCTTATGCTGCACTTTATAGACATTTTAGACAGCCCCTCTCCACACAAGATTTTGATAAATGATCCCGTTCTCCCATTTGTTTTCTGGTAAAGAGTAGACATTTTAAAGTTGAGCAAATGGTATCTGTTTGTACAAATTACATTTTTACTGGCATCTTCAGTTGCCCATATATTTTTTTATTAAGTTATAATATATAGAAAGTAAGTTTGACTGTACACAACTGACACTGGATGCATATTCTGTTTTCTCACCAGTCACCATGATGGCTCTAGTTTGGGGAGTTGTCTGGTCTATAACCGGTCCCGAATGTCTGCCTGGTGGGAACCTTTTTGGAATTTTAGCTCTGCTGCTCTGCGCTGTCCTTGGGGGGAAACTTGTCGGTCTCATTAGGATACCAACTCTGCCTCCTTTGCCCCCACTCCTGGGTAAGTGCAAATATTGTCTTCAAGCAGCATTCTTAGAAAATATTGACTTTACTGATAAATTGTATTCATTGTTTAACATATGTCATGGCAAATTTTTGAGGGAAATAACATAGATTGTAAACCACACATAAAATATCAGCTTCTGTATCTTTCCTTCATAACTGCCAACTCTACAGCCATACTTGCTGACGTTCTGTAGAAATCTATTGTTCTGTTATCAGTCAACAAAGAAGTAACTGAGTTGAAAAAGATGAGAAGAGTAAAATAGGTAAGTATAGGCAATTCCCCCAGTTTCATAGAAACGGATAATTTAAGAACTCAGGTCCTACTTTTGTAATTGCATACGGATTTTCACTCTTTTTTATTAGTACGACAATAATGTACCGTCTTTAAAATGTCTGCCTGAACGTGAATACACCCTTAATAAAAGTATTTCCTATGGCACAGAATAATTTGAATATAAAGGTAAGCAGAAATATGTGCCTTAATTCATTTGACTCTGCACAATCCATTTGTGTCATTAATCCTTTCAAAAGCTTGCTCAACACAGATTTAAACCTTTCTCCCAATCTCCAACCCGTGGCACTCCCTCTAGAAACTGACTTTTGGTTACTGATACAAAACAGAAAAACCCAAGCGCATCAATCTTCAGAGTAAACTGTCAAAGTGGTAATTAAAATAAAGTAAAAAATGAGAATACTAAATAGTGAAATATAAAAGTAGAAACTACCACCACTTTTTTAAAGGTGAGGTGCTGCTCCATTCAAAGAGGCCTTCAACGTGGTCGTACATGTAATTTTGGAAAAGAGTTGGGGCACAACTCTCAAGGAACATGTAAGGGATTACGAACAAGAAACACAAATAGTGCAATATGTCTGGCACTTAAATAACTGAGGAAATGGGGTTGGTAATTAATACATTCACAAGGTGGATGTTTAAATCAAGCTCATCAGTGAAGCAAAAATCTTCTTGGTAGTCTTAAATAGAAGAGAAAGGAACATAGCTTTCATTCTGTGTAAAAAGGCTTTTTGAACAGTAAAGGTAGAACCGTTATGCTCACAAACGTCTGTGTTAAAAAGGCATTGGAGCATTGGCATTGATTTTAAAAACCCACCTTGTGTGTGTGTTAATTACCCACCCAATTTCCTCCATTGTTTAAGTGCCAGACATATTGTACTCCTAGTGTTTTAGGTGACAGATGCTAAAAAACCTTCCCCATGCCTAGTTTTGTACTTCATGTCAGGGGGTTGGTAAACATTGCAAAATGTAACCCTAAACTCAGTAATTATTATATACTGAAATGTATACAGAGCCTCTATTTTTCAGAGAGAAACAGTTTTGCCACGTGTTTCTCTATTTAAGAAAATATATTTTGTTCACTGGTTTGGTTATTATCAGTTTCACTGCCATGCCGCTTGCAGAATGAGATCCATGTAACTATAGAAATGGAGTTACATCAGAAGAGAGATCAAGACTGAGAGGGAACATGTATAAACCTTTTCCTTGTATTGAACATGCATTTGCATCATTAACTTAATGTGACAATTTCAGGATTTCTGATAATGAAAGTCACACATTCCAACGGAGATATTTAACTCAAAATAAAGTTTAATGAATTTTTCAAAAAGTATCCTCCTTGTAGCTGGAGCGCAGAATAGCTCTCAGCTCCCGTCCAGCTGGCAAGTTGCTGTTAAGGAGCCTGGAGGAGGAAGGGGGCCCTGACTTCTTTGGTCGTCGGCTAGACTGCTGGGCCAAATGTCTCGGCTCTCCCCCCTATCGGCGATCCTGAGCGAGCCAACCAAGAGCACGGGCTTCCCGGGCTATAGCTCCGCCCCTGGGGATAGGGTATCAAGCAAATGGTTTTTAAATTGGAGCAATACTATTAATAATCTACTATTGCTAGGTGTCTGCAATTTTTTTTTATACGTTTGGTACAAATGTTTATTTTAGGGACATAAACGTAAGCAATTCTGACCTGCATGCTTTTAATTACACTAAAATATGAAAGAGCCATTGCACAAAGCGTAGAAGTTGCGTCATGTATTTCCTCCTTATAATCACTCTCCGTAATGCTTGATAAATTAAAAGTAAGTTGTGTATGCTACTTGATGCTACACATATGTTTTTGCACGCAGTGTCCATGTAGGACACATTATTTATAGCTACAATACCTGTGTTGTACCTGTCAGTTCTTCGTTTATTTTTATTTTTAAATGCAGTTAGTATATAGAGTAACAATAAGAAAGGGAAAGCAGCACTATTCACTAGACTAACAATAAACTTGTCACGTATAACTTATATAAGTGAAAAATCAATTACACAACAGATATTAATGTCCAATAGGGGTATACTTAAGTCCAGCAGCCAGAGTCCAAAGCGTGATTTCCACGTCCCTCCAAACAGTAAGCAGGAAAAAGAAGGGGGTCCTCCAGCGCATAGGCTCAAGCAACTTGTGTAGACATAGAAAAATACAGGAAATGAATAGACAATTATTGCAATACTGTACATTGGTGGTGGAACAGGTGTATTCACAGATGAAATTCAAGTTCCACTATCGCAATAATGTTCCCAAATGTAAACTTTCAATATTCTTAAACAATTGATATAATGGCTATTTAGTAAAACATTATATTCAGATCAATTTGAAGTTAAATCAATAAAGTAACACCACTAATTGTGGTCAATGTTGCACTTCAATGCAGATCTCAGGTTGACATATTGATTGAAATAGCTTTCACTTGATTTTTCAACTTTTTAATCCTCTGGTTTGTCCAAATGTCAGTAGATGTTTTATATACTTGTAACCCAAATGGAATCTGAGGTATTTTCTTTTTTCAATCAGGGTATTTAGCTTGACAAAATAGAAGAGACGATATCATGGTACAATACATTTAATAATAGGACTGGTTGAAAACAATATCGCACTCACAGAACCGCAATAGTGTGTCAGCGTTGTGGATAGCTTCCTAGCTTTTGCTGACAGTCTCTGTCCCTCCTAGCTCTGGTTCGCGTGCAGCTCGGCTTCCAAAGATGAAAGTTTGCAGCTTCTTTTTCCTCCCAGCTTGTGCACAGCTTGGGAGGGGTAAGGAGCCAGCGATGCCTGCAGGAGCACGCCCCCGCGTCCTGCTCACGAGCACTTTCATGAGCTGCTGGTTCTTGATTGGTCCAGGGAGATTCAACGTGTCACACAGATTATGGTGGTCTGTAAGGCTCGTTGAATCTCCTTGGACCGAGCTGCACGCGGACCAGAGCAAGGAGGGACAGAGACTGTCAGCAAAAGCTGGGAAGCTATCCACAACGCTGACACACCATTGCTGTTCTGTGAGTGCGATATTGTTTTCAACCAGTCCTATTATTAAATGTATTGTACCATGATATCATCTCTTCTATTTTGTCAAGCTAAATACCCTGATTGAAATAAGAAAATACCTTGGAGTTCCATTTGGGTTACAAGTATGTAACACAGTTCCCCCGCCCCCTCCCCCACCCAATCGCTGATGGGGACATGTGTGGGAATATATCTGTATTATCAGGTGTGGTGCAATACATGTTGGGCTCACAGGAAGCCTGACTCTCCGCCAGTGAGAGCCTGGGGTGTATCCTTCTGGAACGATACTTACAATAACAGTGCCTCCACCTGTGCAGGATTCTAGAGTGTAGAATGACCCGTGACACAGGACCCACATACAGTAACCACATACACCAAGTTATGGCTAAAACAGTTTACTATACACAGCATACCAATATAACACAACAATAACCTCAGTACGCAATATCATAGATACTCTGTATCTCATTGCAAGATATAAATCCCTCACCAGAATCACAGTGTGTCCCAAAGTACCATGGGTGCCAGACACCAATTCCCTGATGTCCATGCCCCAATGTCAAGGCCCACCCCAAGATGTGTTGGAGATAGCGCTATACTGTGGAGTGTTAGTGCACTTGTTATATACCTGCCCGGGGCTCCTGCACCCAGGTATAGCAGAGTAACAAAAGGGGATCCGTCTGATCCAACGTTGTCGTCCGCTGCGCGGTGGGTGAATTCCGGCATGGATAATATCACCTTCAGAATAGTCTCTGTGTCCTTTGGGGCTCTGGTCCCAGAACCCACCTTGCAGGGCTGTGCAGCATGGCAGCTGTGTCCCTGACTACCAAATTGTAATGGGGCAGAGTCCCTACCTAAGGGCTTGTCCCTAAAGCAGCCACATTCTTTACAAGTGAGTCGGGGCCTAGCTGGGGCCTAGGGGGATATCTGGCCTAGTGCAGAGGGTCAAGGACCCCTGCACACACAAACTCCCCTAACCATGTCCCAGCACCGACTGACGTGGTCTTCACAGCGTGCGAAATGTATCTTATTCTGTGCAGGGAAATCCGGCCGCGCTATTGGCTCCCTGGCGTCATGTGTTCTTCGCCCCTATGCATTATGGGGCTTGTAGTTCCCCAGGCGGAGCTTCGTGTAATGGCCGCCGCTCCCTACTGTGCCTCTGCGCATGCGTAAGCTTCCAATATGGCGGCGCCCTGTGGAGGGAGCCGCGGGAGTTTCCAGCGAGGCGTTCACCACTCCCTACTCCCCCGCAGTGCTGCCCATACCTGACCCTACCTCCGCTGCTAGGCTCGACCGTGCCGGGAGGTAAGGGAACACTGGGCACGCACCAGGGGACCCTACTATAAGTATATAAAACATCTACTGACATTTGGACAAACCAGAGGATTAAAAAGTTTAAAAATCAGGTGAAAGCTATTTCAATCAATATGTCAACCTGAGATCTGCATTGAAGTGCAACATTGACCACAATTAGTGGTGTTACTTTATTGATTTAACTTCAAATTGATCTGAATATAATGTTTTACTAAATAGCCATTATATTAATTGTTTAAGAATATTGAAAGTTTACATTTGGGAACATTATTGCGATAGTGGAACTTGAATTTCATCTGTGAATACACCTGTTCCACCACCAATTTATTGCAATAATTGTCTACTCATTTCCTGTATTTTTCTATGTCTACACAAGTTGCTTGAGCCTACAGTATGCGCTGGAGGACCCCCTTCTTTTTCCAGTATACAGAGTAAGAACTTTCCATGTCAATCCCAAAGGCAAATGTTACCATTGCTGAATGTGGAGACCGTTTTGAACCATAGTCAATCTAGAATACTGAAGAAAAAGAGGAGCAAGGTGTGGCCATAAGAAAAACAGACAAAATGAGGACATAGACTTAGAAAAACAACATCAACAAGAGATGTCTACAAGAACAAAATGTATTAATGTATCTAAATATAAATTTTAGCCATTTTGCTACTAGAGATCTTTACAATCTGGAAGCAAAAGGATTAGGATATCTCTATTTTGTTGCTACAGTATAAAACGTAAAGGTTATATTGATAGAGAAAGTCTTTCCCATTTGTTCTTTTTTTAGGGATGCTGCTAGCTGGTTTTCTTATACGAAACATCCCATTTGTCACTGACCAAGTACAGATCAGTTACACGTGGTCTGCTGCCTTGAGAAACATTGCCTTAGCCATCATCTTGACACGAGCAGGACTTGGGCTGGACCCGAAGGTAAAACGTCATTTAGATTTCCTTAACCACCTTATAAGCACATTGTGATTTGTGAATTAGAACCTTAACAATGATTACAATTTTCTGGGTGACATTTTAACACGGTGTAATCTCACTGTATCATCCATAAGAGCCTAATTTTAACATCATTTTTTTTTTGGTGGGAAGGACCTGGGGGAGATGATGCAAAGAAGACATCTTCAGAACCAACACATTGAAGTAGTTTTTTTTAACTATTCTTGCTGTGATCAAATGTTATGAATTTAAATTTGATACAATTTTTTTTTTAGGCTCTCAGAAAGCTTAAGACTGTTTGTTTACGCCTTTCTCTGGGTCCATGTGCTATTGAATCCTGTGCAGCTGCAGTTCTCTCTCACTTTCTCATGGGGCTGCCCCTGATCTGGGGATTTATGTTGGGGTAACGTATTTTCTATATAATTGTTTTTTTGTTTAATTTTTCCGCACTTCCTTATGTAGCTGAGACAGTCCCTGCCTGAGAGAGCCCGTAATAAATGTTTGACAAGCAAGGGTAGACTCAATCAAACATACAAGCACACAATAGAGGGAAAGGAATCTCTGTCCCCAAAGGCTTACAATCGAAAATCTTGTATCAAGATCCTTCCAACCCTTATGACAAATTATGACTCATAATAACAGGTAAAAGAGATACGAGGCTAAAAATGGCCTTAAGATGCTCAAACAAAAGTAAATGCATCTCATACAGTAGAAGATGGTATTTAAAGCAGAAAATGTAATTTGTTTTTCTCAAGTGCCCGTTCATAATAAAACTCCAAGTTTTGTCCTAGTCTCAGTTCAATCTGACAAAGGAGCCTGAAAAGGTTTACCTTTATGGTGCAAGTGCTAATATGTGATAAACCCACTTAAAACGGTCAGTACGTCCATTTAAAATATCCTTAGGTCAGTTATAAATAAGTTGTGTACTGGAATTGTGGCATGGGTTGCAAGTGACGTTTCAGGTTACCACAAATCCGTTTGTCCATATGTGCAAATAAAAGATGATTAGTGCCAGTAGGTTCAAATTCAATGCAGTATCTGTATCTGTTGTTTCCCTCAGTGAATAATGATAGTTGATGACTATATTAAATGCTTATGTTTTTCTTCATCTCTTTATGTAGTCAGATTTTAAAAATATATGAAGGATAAGTGACTTTTGATCAGCACATTAACATTGATCCCCTTCACCTTATTCCTACACGTGAACATAGATAGAAGCACTATGTGACACTAGGAGAGCTCATTTGCATGTCATTACCCAGAATCCATGGCTACAGTGAGATCGCTGCATGCTTGTGTAGTAACGTGTCTGATCTGTCTGAGACATAAATGTGATATGTGTTTTTTATTACTAATGTACAATGGAGGAGTTTTGTCACATTTTTACTCACTGCAACTTAACTGTTATGTAGAACAAGATCATACAAAACAAAAAGAAGCAAAAAAGAAAAATATATATAAAATAAGACACTGTGAATAAAAATATAGGTGATCACAAATCAAGCTTGGGTTCTAGCAATATATTGTCAGGTATATATTACGGCAAAACTGCTAACCCCAAAACTACATGACCATTGTATTGTGAAACTCTCCTGTAGTTTGCTATTTCTGAAAAGAAAAACTGATGTAAAATCAGATCTGACAGACATTGCCCTCATTGCATGATTATATGAATTGCTGGTATTTAATATGTGGTAAACTTTAGCTGCTTCTTTGTTGCTTCATCTTGGACAACAAAGAGATACTGTATATTCTTATGTTGTATGTGATCTTTAGTTTTGTCCTAGGTGCTGTATCTCCTGCTGTTGTGGTCCCTTCCATGCTAATTTTGCAGAAAGGAGGATTTGGGGTAGATAAGGGTATCCCAACGTTGCTAATGGCTGCTGGTAGCTTTGATGACATCTTTGCTATAACAGGCTTCAATACATGCTTGGCCATGGCCTTCTCATCAGGTAAATTCTTCACGCTGGCCTATTAATGCTGCCTGCTTTTCATGTTACACTGTAAGCCTCATGTGTTTACACTAACTATTAGGACATGACTACAACTGAGTGAAGCGAAACCTTACATCATTTCAGAAGGTCCCTAGGGCACAATGTTATAATATAAGGGTCAGGTCATTTTGTCATTAGGAACAGACAGTAAATCAGTGTATTAGTTTAAAGCACTAATCACTCCCAGAAAGTAGATTGCTTTTTGTGTGTGTGTTTGTTTAACATTATTTGATGTGAGGTGTCCCACAGAGCTGAAAGCACAAAGAAATAATCTAGCCAATTTGTAATTAACACAAAAAATGGCCGCTGTATCACCAGTAGGAAGCTGCAACAATGTACAATGCTTTTATTGGCCTGCAGAGTGAAGCTGAATCTGGTGGGTATATGCTTCTCAGAGATTTCAAAGGAAATTTAATGCAAATTGTGGCCCCTCAAGCTAAATGGCAGGACCCCATACATGAATTAAAATGTATAAATATAATAGAAAAAGTGTCTGTTTACAATTACAATCTAAATTGACCTTGAATCATGATTTCGAGAACTAGCCTGACAAGCGAGTAGGATAAGAGGCTACACTAACACACACACACACACCCATGTGTTCGTGACATGTTTAAGGCACTTGATGTCAGTAATTATTAGAGATTATTATAAAGATAGACCAGAGTTTTGTCTACTTGGTTTTTAATAAAACTGTAAGAGAGTTGCTGAGTGACCTGATATATCCCATGGGGGTTTCGTATGTGAGGCTGGTCCTGTTACTCCCAGAGACAACGAAAAACGAATTTGAGTGTTCTGGCTTTTAAAAACATGAAATTAACACAGTAGCACAGTACTGTACACATTACAATTCATCCATTTTATTGCAAACGAAGAAACAGAATCCATGAAATTAAAACAAAACGTCCGATTATGCTTCAGGCTATACTTTTTATCATGGGGTCCTTGGTTATTGACTATTGTATGTACAATTGTATTTATATCGTCCCAACAATGTACGTATGCAGCGCTTTAACACAATTACAATACAAGGTAAATACATTACAAACAATAGGGACTAGTGCAGCAGGTAAATGATAACATAAGGCAAAAGGAGACCCTGCCCTGAAAAGCTTACAATCTAAGGTGTTTGTCATGAGCCTTACAGACAGAGTACTGATGCAGCGGCCGCTATTCAAATACTTCACGCGTCATGTACGTCGGAATCCCGATTTGAAACCGCGGGATGAATTCCAGCCTTCCCGCACTAAGATGCGAGCGCGGCGAGTGCAGAAAAACAAATTTGAGTGTTCTGGCTTTTAAAAAAAAAACATGAAATTGACACAGTAGCACAGTACTGTACACATTACAATTCATCCACTTTATTGCAAACGAAGAAACAGAATCCATGAAATGCAAACAAAACATCCGCGATAAGCGCGGGTGCCTGGGGCGATTGGCCACGTTCATGCTGCGTGGGGTACAGCAGAGAACTCAAAATCGGCGCCGAGATGTGTTCGAATAACGGCCGCAGCATTAGTACTAAGTATAGGTACCCTATTTCCTCGATTCTAAGACGCACCCTTGATTTAATAAAAAAATTGGGGAGGAAAACCCCCACAATATAAAATGTGTAGAATTTATTTTTTTTAACTAGAAGACAATAGCATACATTACACTACACTAGAGGGAGGCAGACACAGAATGGGGAGAGAGAGACAGTATCGGATGAGCGGAGAGAGAATGGATGGATGGGGGGGAAGGAGAGAATAGAGAGAAGGGGGAGGGAAGGGAAGGGGGGAGGGAGAGAATGGAAGGAATGGGGGTTGGAGACAAGAAGGTGAAGGAGAGAATGGAGGGAATGGGAGGAGAGAATGGAGGGAAGGGGAGGAGAGAATGGAGGGAAGGGGGGGAAGGAGGGAATGGAGGGAAGGGGGAGGGAGAAAATGGAGGGAAGGGGTGTAAAGAGAGAATGAAGAGAATGGAGGGACACACAGACACACACACATTCACACAGCTCCTTCTGCACCTCCTGCAGTTCACACAGAGATTCGACAGGGGAGAGGAGACACAGACTGATACAGACAGACACACATACAGACGCAGAGACACACAAACACACGCAGAGACACACAAACACACGCAGAGACATACAAACACACGCAGAGACACACAAACACACGCAGAGACACACAAACGGGAGATGCAGCCGGCGGAACTTCTGCAGCTGCACCGCCCAGCTGATGGTCGCCCGGGAGGGGGGATGGGAGAGTCAGCCGGCACTTCTACCACCGCACCGCCCAGCTGATAGTTGTGCAGGGGCACGAGGGAGCAATGGGAGAGGCAGCCCAGTCGCACCCACGGACAGCTGACAATCACGCTGGGGGGGCAATGGGAGACACAGTCAGCACTTCATTGTTGGTGCTACAGTAAGAAAAAAAAACAAAAAAATATATATATATATATATCAAATAAAAAGATCACTTGTGAGCACATTCACATGTCTTAGACAGGTCTGCAACCCTGCCTTTCACCATTATCACCTAGCATACAGTGCTTCCACTGCAGCAAGGGATTCTGGGAAATGACATACAAATGAGCACACTGTGTCACCTTTTGCCTGAAAACCATTTTTACATGGAACCCTTATAAGATAATGCTCGCTGTTAACACAGCTTTTAAGCACAGCATAGGATTATATGCAAAGCCAGAGAAACCACTCACAGACACTCACATAAGTGATATTTTTATTTTGCTATATGCTATACGGTGGAGGTTTCTTCTTCCCACATCTCGTCTGGGTGCCTTTCTTCTGTAGCGAGGAGGTCAAATCTGTTCTTTACTTCGACTGCGTAGCTGGGGCAGATCTTGTCTGTGTTGAATTTCTTTGCGGCTGCCGTTTGTTTGGTGTTGTAGAATCTGAGTTTGACTGTGGCTACCAGCAGTTGATGATCTGATCCACAATCGGCGCCAGGGTATGTCTTCACAGCCAAGATCGAGCTCTGCCACTTCTTCTGACACAGGATGTAGTCGATTTGGTTTCTGTTTTCTCCATTTCATGATGTCCAGGTGTACAGCCGCCGTTTGGGTTGTTTGAACCAAGTGTTGGTGATCGTTAGCTCGGTCTCCTGCCTCGTTCCGCACTCCTAAACAGAATCTTCCAACGATTTCAGGTTCTGCCATAGTTCCCACTTTGGAGTTGAAATCACCAATAATGTAGATAATATCTTTATTGGGTGTTTGGCTTAGGGCATCCTGAAGTTCGTCATAGAACTTCCACTTCCTCTTCAGGTGTGTCTGCTGTTGGGGAGTATATTTGCAGAACCGTGATGTTACGAGGTTTCCCTCTGATTCGGATGGCCATTATTCGGTCACTGAGTGTCTCATAACTCTCGGTGTCTTTGGCAATTTTCTTGTTCACGATAAACCCACGCCTTGCCATCTGGTGGTGTCATTGCTAGAGTAATACACGTGTGCTCGCCGGAATTGAAGAAGCCTTTGCCAGTCCAATGTATTTCGCTGATGCCCAATATGTAGATGTTCAGTCGATTTCATTTCCCTTTTCACAATGTCCAATTTTCCTGCATTCAGATTGTTCACGTTCCAATCTTGTATGGTTTTGTGAAGCGCAGAGTGGTTGTTTTGCTGCGGGCCACATTAGCAGATGGGTGTCCCAACGGATTTATCCTATACACGTCATCACTGCCCCAGCTACTCCAACCACCTCCTTGCTCTTCCCCAGTCGCAATTCGGGTGCCTTCTAGCCTAGGGGTCCCACTTTCCAGTACCATGTTGGAATCATTGTTGAGTCGTTGATCCATAGAATATTTTGGGCAGAATACTGATGGTGGTTGCCAGGTCTTTCCCCAGCCCAGAGCCGCTTAGCCAGCATAGTTACAGTATACCGTTGCAACACCCAACTCCATTATGAGGAGAATGGTTGGACTTTTAAGGGGGTACCCAGACGAGATGTGGGAAGAAGGAAAGCATGTGTTATCGAAAAAGCCTTAGAACATGTCCCGTACAAGAAACCATCGAAATTAGCCCAGTGGATTTCCCATTCGACCATCAGCATCGCAGAAGAGAGAAGAAAGGCCAAAGCTAATATGAACAGAGAAGATTTCAGAAGGCTGAATGCAGAATTCCAAAGAAAGGCCACAAAGGATAAAGAGTCTGGAATGAACAGTGCCAGAAGATGGAGGAAGCGAGCAGGAAAGGTCATACGCGAGAACTCTACACCCACGTGAAGAAGGCACGGTCAACATTCAATTCAAGGCTTGGAAGGCAACAGTTCGTGGGAGCAATGGCCAGGAATTGCATGACCAGCAAGCAATACGTGGTCGGTGGAAAGAATACATGGAGAGGTTGTACGAAAGTGAAAATCGGAACCATCCGGCGGAGGAGAATGAGACACTGGAACTGGAGACAGATATTCTGGAGGAAGAAGTCATATGGGCAATGAAGCAATTAGCCAACCGAAAAGCCCCAAGAATCCACGGCATACCAGCAGAATTGCTTAAGCCCATACCAGTGGGAACATTAACAGTGTTATGTCAACGCATATGGAGCATATGTGAGTGGCTGAAAGAATGGAAAAGCGCAGTATTCTTCGGAATTGGGATGAAGGGTGACACAAAGGATTGCGCGAATTACCGCACCATAGCCTTGATACGACACGCAAGCAAAATCCTTCTGAACATTATCCAACAACGCTTGAGTACAACCGTCGATGTGGAAATGCCAGAGGTGCAAACTGGCTTCAGGAAAGGCAGAGGCACATTGCAACCTTTGATGGATTATGGAAAAAAACAGGGAGTATCAGAAAGATCTCTACATGTGTTTCATCGATTATTCAAAGGCATTCAATGTAATTGAGCATAACAAGCTCTGGACCTGCCTGAAGGAAATGGGCACAACAAGAAGCTTCAGTCCGAACGCCATATGGAGACACGGATTGGTTCAAGATCGGAGAGGGCACACGCCAAGAATGTATCCTGTCGCCCTCAGCTTTCAACATGTATGCAGAAACAGTCATGCAGCGAGCAGGCCTGGATGAGCCCAAGATTGGCGTGAAAATAGGCAGCAAAAACATCAATAAACTCCGATATGCAGACGATACCACCCTGCTTGCTGAAAACAAGAAGGATCTCGAACATCTGATCATGAAAGTCAAAGAAGAAAGTGAGAAGGTTGGACTGCGCCTATACATTAAGAAGACAAAGATCATGACAACAGCAAACAATGCGGACGTTAATATCAATATCAACAATGAAGAAATTTAAGTGGTTAAAGATTTCATCTTTCTTGGCTTCAAATTTGATTGCGATGGCAACTGCACCCCTGAGATCAAGAGAAGGTTGACACTTGGAAGAAATGTGATGATCAGTATGAACAACATTTGGAAGAGTAAAGACATCAGCCTGGCAACCAAATGCAGATTGGTCAGTATGATCGTTTTCCCAATAGCAACATATGGCTTCGAAACCTGGACTCTGAGAAAGGTAGACAGGCAAAAGATCGATGCATTTGAACTGTGGTGCTGGATACGTCTGCTACGCATTCCGTGGGCAGCCAGAATAACGAACCAAGCAGTTCTGGAATGGATCAAAACAAAAATCTCACTGGAGGCCAAGATAACAAAGCAAAAGCTCTCCTACTATGGTCACATCATGCGAAGCAATTCGCTTGAGAAGGATGTCATGCTTGGAATGATCGGTGGCAAAAGAGGATGAGGCCGCCCAAGAAACGCTGGCTAGATAACATCAAGAAAGATAATGGGCTGAACATAGTTGAATTGAAAAAAGCCGTGAGAGATCAGAAGACATAGAGAACACTGATCCATTGAGTCATATAGCCGAGAGTCGTACTCGACTGAACGGATAAGGAGGAGGAGGTTTCTTGTCGCCTTTTTCACCCACCATAACTTAAAACCTGTATGATATATATATATATATATATATATATATATATATATATATATATATATATATATATATATATATATATATATATGTATGTATGTGAAAAAGAAAGTACACCCTCTTTGAATTCTATGGGATTACATATCAGGACATAATAACAATCATCTGTTCCTTAGCAGGTCATAAAACTAGGTAAATACAACCTCAGATGAACAACAATACATGACATATTACACCGTGTCATGATTTATTTAACAAAAATAAAGCCAAAATGGAGAAGCTATGTGTGAAAAACTAAGTACACCCTTACTGCTTCCATAGGAATTAAGATGCTGCTAATCAAATGCCCTTGATTAATTGATCATCAGCAAATGTGACCACCTCTATAAAAGCCAAAGTTTTAGCAGTTTTCTGGTCTGGAGCATTCAGGTGTGTGTTAACATGATGCCAAGGAGGAAAGACATCAGCAAGGATCTTAGAGAAGCAATTGTTGCTGCCCATTAATCTGGGAAGGGTTATAAGGCCATTTCCAAACAATTTAAAGTCCATCATTCTACAGTGAGAAAGATTATTCAAAAGTGGGAAAACATTCAAGACAGTTGCCAACCATCCCAGGAGTGGATGTCCCATTAATTTCACCCCAAGGTCAGACCGTGCAATGCTCAGAGAAATTGCAAAAAAACCCAAGAGTTACATCTCAGACTCTACAGGCCTCAGTTAGCATATTAAATGTTAATGTTCATGACAGTACAATTAGAAAAAGGCTGATCAAGTATGGTTTGTTTGGAAGGGTTGCCAGGAGAAAGCCTCTTCTCTCTAAAAAGAACATGGCAGCATGGCTTAGGTTTCAAAATTTGCATCTGAACAAACCACAAGACTTCTGGAACAATGTCCTTTGGACAGACGAGACCAAAGTGGAGATGTTTGTCCATAATGCACAGCGCCACGTTTGGCGAAAACCAAACACAGCATATCAGCACAAACACCTCATACCAACTGCCAACCACAGTGGTGGAGGGGTGATGATTTGGGCTTGTTTTGCTGCCACCTGGGAACCTTGCAGACATTGAGTTGACCATGAACTCCTCTATATACCAAAGTATTCTAGAGTCAAATGTGAGGCCATCAGTCCGACAGCTAAAGTTTGGCCGAAATTGGGTCATGCAACAGGACAATGATCCTAAGCACACCAGCAAATCTACAACAAAATGGCTGAAAAAGAAAAGAATCAAGGTGTTGCAATGGCCCAGTTAAAGTCCAGACCTTAACCCGATTGAAATGCTGTGGCAGGACCTTAAGAGAGCTGTGCATAAACAAATGCCCACAAACCTCAATGAACTGAAGCAACGTTGTAAAGAAGAGTGGGCCCAAATTCCTCCACAACGATGTGAGAGACTGATAAAGTCATACAGAAAACGATTACTGAAAGTTATTGCTGCTAAAGGTGGTTCGACAAGCTATTGAATCATAAGGTATACTTCGTTTTTCACACATGGCTTCTCCTTTTTGGCTTTATTTTTGTTAAATAAATATGTCATGTGTTGTTGTTAATCTGAGGTTGTATTTACCTAATTTTAAGACCTGCTAAGGAACAGATGATTGTTATTATGTCCTGATATGTAAAACCATGGAATTCAAAGAGGGTGTACTTTCTATTTCACACCACTGTATACAGTATACAGTTAAGTCCGGAAATAATTGGACACTGATACAAGTTTTGTTATTTCGGCTGTGTCCCAAAATAAATTCAAGTTACAGTTAAATAATGAATATGGGCTTAAAGTGCAGTCTATCAGCTTTAATTTGAGGATATTCACATCCAAATTGGAGGAAGGGATTAGGAATTACAACTCTTTAATATGTAGCCCCCTCTTTTTCAAGGGACCAAAAGTAATTGGACAATTGACTCAAAAGTTGTTTCATGGACCGGTGTGGGCTATTCCTTTGTTATTTCATCATCAATTAAGCAGGTAAAAGGTCTAGAGTTAATTCCAGGTGTGGCATTCACATTTGGAAGTTGTTGCTGTGAACCAACAACATGCGGTCAAAGGAGCTCTCAATGCAAGTGAAACAGGGCATCCTTAGGCTGCAAAAAAAAAGAAAATCCCTTAGAGAGATAGCAGGAACATTAGGAGTGGCCAAATCAACAGTTTGGTCCATTCTGAGAAAAAAAGAACGCACTGGTGAGCTCTGCAACACAAAAAGGCCTGAACGTCCACGGAAGACAACAGTGGTGGATGATCATAGGATCCTTTTCATGGTAAAGAAAAACCCCTTCACAACATCCAGCCAAGTGAAGAACACTCTCCAGGAGGTAGGCATATCATTATCCAAGTCTCCCATAAATAATAAAGAGAAGACTTTACGAGAGCAAATACAGAGGGTTCACCACAAGGTGCAAACCATTCATAAACCTCAAGAATAGAAAGGCCAGATTAAACTTTGCCAAACAATATCTAAAAAAGCCAGCCCAGTTCTGGAACAGCATTCTTTGGACATCTGAAACTAAGATCAACCTGTACCAGAATGATGGGAAGAAAAAAGTATGGAGAAGGCTTGGAACGGCTCATGATCCGAAGCATACCACATCATCTGTAAAACACGGTGGAGGCAGTGTGACGGCATGGGCATGCATGGCTTACAATGGCACTGGGTCACTAGTGTTTATTGATGATGTGACAAACAGAAGCAGCCGGGTGAATTGTGAAGTGTATAGGTATATATTGTCTGCTCAGATTCAGCCAAATTCAGCTAAGTTGATTGGACGGCGCTTCACTTTACAGATGGACAATGACCCAAACATACTGTGAAAGCAACCTAGGAGTTTTTTAAGGCAAAGAAGTGGAATATTCTGCAAGGGCCGAGTCAATCACCTGATCTCAACCCGATCGAGCATGCATTTCACTTGCTGAAGACAAAACTTAAGGCAGAAAGACCCACGAACAAACAACAACTGAAGACAGCTGCAGTAAAGGCCTGGCAAAGCATCACAAAGGAGGAAACACAGCGTTTGGTGATGTCAATGTGTTCCAGACTTCAAGCAGTCATTGCCTGCAAAGGATTCTCGACAAAGTATTAAAAATTAACATATTTATGATTGTGTTAATTTGTCCAATTACATTTGAGCCCCTGAAATAAGGGGACTGTGTATGAAAATGGTTGCAATTCCTAAACGTTTCATACGATATTTTTGTTCAACCCCTTGAATTTAAGCTGAAAGTCTGCACTTCTATTGCATCTCGGTTGTTTCATTTCAAATCCATTGTGGTGGCGTACAGAGCCAAAATTATGAAAATTGTGTCAGTGTCCAATTATTTCCGGACCCAACAGTATATGTATATGATATATCTGTAGATCGATAGATATCCAGGGATCTCCAAGCATAATAACACAATAGACCCCTGTACTAGGATCAAGTATAAATCTCAAAACAGCTCAATAATATCTGTATCAAACAACCAAGTAAGATTCTATATTGAATCAAGTAGCTGTGACATAGAAGGTGCACCAAACGCCAGAGTGCAAAGGTTCCTCTGATATGAAAGGAAATATAAAACAAAGGGACAAGCATAGTGCAACAACATAAAATATTGGAAGTGTGAAATGGGTATGTGGGTATTACCTCACTCACATATACTGGGATGTAATAGAGCGTTTGAAAAGATCAGCTGAACAGAGGATTGTCCTTCTGTTCTAGTAGTTCTCAAGCAATCGGAGAGAGAATGTATTCCATTTAGAAAAAACACAAGAGGAAGAACAAGGAAACATAGCATAATATTGTTTATCATTTAAGAAAGTATGTCGTGGATAAATTACAATCACAGATTCAGTGCAAAAAGCGCACGTAAACCACAACCACTGTCAGACGCACAGCGCTCCCACAATCTCCTCACCATCTCCAGCTCTGTGACAGAAGGTGCATGAATGGATACCAATATAGATGTTTGATACAAGATCCTGAGGGTATTCACTCCTTAACCGGGTATTTAACAAAAGAGTTTTGTTTCATCTGTAGATCTTCAAAAAAAAGAGGTGTAACAAAATATTTGCATGTGCTTGTCTCAGAGGGAAGTCTCCCGAATATCTACATGAAGAGCGAGAGCAGCACTCCCAAATCATTTATCAGTGGTATAAAATGTATTGACATGCCATTTCCGTCCAATGCAGTGGACCTTCCATTACTCAGATGGTGTAATGAGGTTAGTCTTTATCTCAACTCAAGTGCGCCTGATCTTTAGCTCTGTCTTGTTAAAACCTCATGCTGAGATTGATCTCCGTTTGCAAACTCAATGCGTGCCTGGCACAGCTTCCACTCTCACCTGGGAGGTAGACACTGAAACCCCATCAGGGAGGAGTCACTGGATACATGAACATCTAGAGGAAATAGCATATACTCTCTCTTTTTCAAAAGTAGCAATAGTGATAACATATAGACTGACATGTTAAAAAATAAATAAATAGTGTGTAGGCCGAGCACGCGCATTTTAAGTGAAAAATATTTGTCTTTTGTCACTGTTTTGTCACAAATTGTATTTGTGATGGTGATTTTTTTAATTAAAAATCAAAATACGATTTCAGTGACAAAACACAAAGAAGTTTGATTTAGAACGTGCGTCCTTGGCACATATCCTGTTTTAGCTATTTAAACCTATATTTATACTAACTGTGAATTCACGTGTGCGTGTGTGTGTGTCTCTGTGTATCTCTGTGTGTGTTAGTCCTTCAGAGTGGGGGAGGGGCATGCGCGCCACGCCGACGGCTGCTACACATGCAACAGCTTCTTTTGCCCACACTGACGCACACCGACTGCCTCTTTTGCCAACAATGACGTCACATCCGTTACTTTACTTCCATCTCCAATTAAGGAAATTCACCCCTGCCAGCAACGAAGTTCCACTTAAAAAAAATATAGACATTTATTACCGCATTTTAGAATAGCCAAACCGTGGCCATGCTGCACGACCGGTTTTGGTGTGGAAGTGACGTTTTCATCTGGGGCTATTCCTGGCCGGAACTGGACAGAGTTTATTATAGTTTAATTAGATTGTAAGATCTTCGGGGCAGGGAGTCCTTTTCCTAAATGTCACTTTTATGTCTGAAAGCACTTCTTCCCATCCTGTGTTATTTGTATTATTTGTTATTTATACAATTACAACATGTATTACTTCTGTGAAGCGCTATGTACATTAATGGCGCTATGAAGATATACATACCCTCTTTGAACCTTTAATGACACCATCTAAGTGTGCAATGTCACATCCAAGGTACCATGTGGATATATAGATGAAACAGAACTCCTTTTTGTTAAATACACGATTGAGAAGTGAATACCCTTGGGATCCTGTATCATAAAAATTCATATCTGCATTCATTCATGTGAACAGATATTCACCCGCACTCCAGAGATTGTATTCAATAAAGTTATAAGATGTTAAAAAATGTGAAAAGATAACACACACCAAGTGATGTGATGGAGGGTACACTGAAACGATATCAGTGAGAATAGTGCAGTCACTAAATAGGCCAAAATAACATAAATATAAACAACCGATTAATGCAGCTCAAACCCCGTTGAACCTTCCTCTTTGGTTATCAGTATAGATCAGCGGTGCGCAAACTGTGGGGCGCGACCCCCAGGGGGGGCGCGACACTGCCGACGGGGGGCGCGGGGTTTACAGAGGCCCCGCGCGCTTCCCGAAGGCACTTAAATTAAGTGCCGGGGGAGCTGCAGGGCCTCTGTAAACCTTACTTACCGTGGCTTCGGCGGCTTCCTCCCTGCGTCGCCATGGCAACGTGGCGTCAAAATGACGCTGCGAGGTCATGTGATGTCACGTTGCTATGGCAACGTGACGTCATTACGCCGGAGCGCGGGTAAGTTGGGGTTGGGGGGGGCGCGGGAATGAGGGGACAGCCGGCAGGGGGGCGCAGGGAAAAAAGTTTGTGCCCCCCTGGTATAGATGATGCATAAAAATGGGGAGCGCAGATAGAGAAAAACAGAAAAAAACCACACAATAGTGCAACTCTGTATATCAATAGTGGCTAATGGAAAAATCATAAGATGCACTCACATTGACATAAAGATAAAGATGCCTTGATCCCCAATGGGAGTCTGAGTTGAAGTATAGGACTTTAGTGTGGTGATATCTAAGATGGATTTCTCAGGCAGATACAGGAAACCCCCCAAAAAAGGGAAACAGGATGGTGCAGATGGTCACACTGTATTCAGGGGTGAGCAAACTTTAAGCCGAGCCCCCCTTTTTATCCATGACATTTCTCGGGCCCCCCTGCCTGATGTAATCAAAATCACATGACGTCAGCGCACGTGAGCTGGTTCCGCCAATGAGGACGAACCAGCTTTGTGACGCGTCCGGCACACATCTACAATCTCCTGCAGCCAAGTTCACAAATCGCTTGGGCTGCAGGCGTGCACACAGGCAGTATACTAGTATTGGATCACTGTTTATTTTATTGTTTGCTGGCATCTGGTAATATGTTTTTTTCTGGTGCACAAAGGCAGTCCATTTGAGGGGCATTAATCCACCTCTTTGCTACCTTCCTTCCCTCCCCCTCCCCTTTTTTTCCCCTTCCCCTCCCTTGTTTCCTTCTCCCATTTGCTTTCCCCAGTGTCATCCACTCCTACCTACCAGTATTATGTATTATTTATTTATTCCCTTTTTAAATGTTGCCCAGGGATCCCCATAACCAAACTCAAGGGGGGGTACTGATGAATCTCCCCTGCTGATCAATACTCCCAAGTGACCGCCCTGACCCAAAGAATAGCCCTCAGACCCCCAAAACTCATCCTCCTCCCAAGTCCCTCAATCAATTCTGCCATCTCTGCCTTACCTTCATCCCTCCGTTTAGCTGGAACCACCTCCTCCCGTGCCAGAACACACACTCACTCTCACACTCACTCTCTCACACTCACTCTCTCACCATTGTGTCTTTCTCTCTCACCTTCCCCCAGTGTCTCTCTCTCACCTTCCCCCAGTGTCTCTCTCTCTCACCTTCCCCCAGTCTCTCTCTCTTTCTCACCTTCCCCCAGTGTCTCTCTCTCACCTTCCCCCTGTGTCTCTCTCCCCCTCCCTCCAATATGTCTCCCACCTCTCCATGTCTCTCTCTCCCCCTCCCCCAATATGTCTCCCACCTCTCCATATCTCTCTCCCCATCCCCCCAATACGTCTCCCACCTCCCCATGTCTCTCCCTCCTTTCCATGTCTCTCCCACCTCTAAATGTCTCTTTTTCTCATACCTCTCCATGTCTCTCTTTCTCCCACCTCTCCATTTCTCTCTTTCTCTCCCCCTCACCCCAATATGTCTCCCACCTCTCCATGTCTTTCTCCCACCTCTACATGTCTCATTCTCCCACCTCTCCATGTCTCTCTCCCACCTCTCCATATCTCTCGTTCTCCTACCTCTCCATGTCTCTTTCTCCTACCTCTCCATGTCTCTCTTTCTCCCACCTCTCCATGTCTCTTTCTCCCACCTCTCCATTTCTCTCTCTCTCCCCCTCCCCCCAATATGTCTCCCACCTCTCCATGTCTCTCTTTCTCCAACCTCTCCATGTCTCTCTTTCTCCTACCTCTCCATGTATCACTTTCTCCCACCTCTCCATATCTCTCTGTCGCCTACCTCTCCATGTCTCTCTGTCACACGCTGCATGAGCTGTGCAGCACAGCGCCACCTAATGGCTGCAGGAGAAATTGCAGCTACAGAACTGCATTTCTCTCTGCTTCTCTCGCAAAATCGCCCGCCGGCAGCGCCCTCCCTAAGCAAGCTTGCGCCCCCCAGTTTGCGCACCTCTGTATTAGAGTATGCAGTTAAATGACAAACTAGCAACTCACATGGTGACCCCACAACAGGGCATTGTACGGTCAGGCTGGGTGTTGCTCCGGAATGCTGTGGTCTGCAGAGCTCGCGTGCAGGGCCTGATGCACCTCCAGGTCTCTGCTGCTCACTTCCGCATTCCAGCCTCACGCGGTTCAACGTCCACGCGTGATGACGTCGCACCTCTGGAATATGCTTGCCAGGCTGCCAGACTCAACGCGTTTCGCTGATTCGCGTCGTCAGGAGTCAATCAAAAAAAAGTATATAAATATAGTGCATCCATTCATGCACTATATTTCACACCTACTAAATTCAATATAGAATCATACTTGTTTGCTGCTATATACAGCCATAAAGTTAGACATAAAGACACTTTCATTAAGTTGAGTTAGTTTAACCCCTTTTAGTTGTAATCTATGATAATATCTCTACCAATGCATTTCCCTGGCTGTGTCATTGTTTTCCTTCACACTAATTAATTCTCAATATTCTGTCACAGGATCCGCCATCAACAGCATTGTCAGGGGAGTGTTAGAAGTTGTGGTCGGTATGGCTGCAGGATTGCTTTTGGGGTTTTTCCTTCAGTATTTCCCAAGCAAAGATCAGGTAAACACATCTCTCTTCTCATCCTTGGGGCTAGATTTTAATTAAATCTGGGGAAAACGCGTGATATTCCCTAAAACAGGAACGGATGGTATTTTCCCTGAATTACAGTAACACCTTATTCACAAAGGTAATTATTTTAGGGTAACTCTACAGTATCTACAAATAATGTGATGTTATTTCTTCACATACTCCCATTCATTTTTTTTTTTTTTTAAATAGCGAGATATTTATCACTCATTATTTTGAGACGGTGATACCTTTTGACGAAGCGCAAAGCAATGTTTATTAAATCTGGTGTTCTCTATCCCTATGTCCTTCTCCAGCAAAAGCCCTATTTGAGGGTCTGGATGGGACTAATGCCAGAGTTAGCTATGACTTAATCTTTTCCCTGCCGGAAGTCCAGCGGCACCTGGGTGCTATTGGATGTATATGATTGATTGTCCATGCTGTACCATGTCTGTCCAAAGGTCAGCAAACAGGTTAAATAATGTAGCGTTATTGTCTGGCATTAACCTTAAAGCTGCAGACCAAGCAATATCCTACGTGTATGTTTTTATTTAATAAATCAGTTCTGTACTATGAGAAAATATTTGTAGCATTCAAAACAACTCTGAATTACATTTCTCTCTCTCCCCCTCCCCCAATATACCTCCCACCTCCCCATGTCTCTTTCTCCTACCTCTCCATGTCTCTTTCTCCCACCTCTCCATGTCTGGCCCTAACCTGTTGTCACAGACTCCATTTTTTATAATAGTCTAATGCCCTGCTGGTGGTGAATAGCAGAAAATCATCTTGACCTATTTGTCCCTTTTATAGGTGGAAACAATGGAGGGGATGGGGAAGGAGTATTTTTGAGAGATGAAAGTCATACAGCTCCAAATAAGTTGGGGGTGCCCCCTCTGTCACTATGACGATTGACATCATTTAATCATACTACAGTATTTAGTTAAAAATATACATTTGTGAGAAAGCAGCTTGAAAAGTGATCTGTGATCCCTAACCTCATGTCCAAAGCATTGTACTGTATCAAACAACTCACATACTTCACATATTAAAAGTAATCCACAGCACAAGAGTATATAGCCTATCTTTGGAATTCTAAATATGTATTAGAGATTAGTGCGCAGTAAAGATATTTTGACACCAACGTGGGATGCTATCTGGTAAATGAATTCCCCACCCTTGCTTTGTAGCCTCAGACAAGCCCACTTTCTTAAATTCTCCTGAACGTAGACCTTTGTTATTGTTTCCACTATTTCCTGTTTTTATTATACAAGCTGTTTTTATTTACACGTAGGTCAAGTCAATAAGAGATGCACTCCTTACCATAATTGGCAACTGGAGCTGCTTTCTTTGTTTCCTGGGTGCTCACAGTCACAGGTGCTGCTGCATAATCCCTCCCAAAAACAAATGCTGTGGCACGCCAGTCTTGATACAATCTTATATATTCCTAATTCAAACATACATCAACATTTCGGTGTCTCTAGAACACCTTCATCAGGACTCCCAATAGTGAGTTTGTGCGTGCTATAAATAGGGTATCAATACAGACCAGGCAAATGTACACTCCTCCCATCATCAACTGGATCCAATATCGCAACATCCTAAATGATTACATGCCTAAGTGTACATAAAACACTGAGACGTGGCTGTATGTTTGAATAACGATACCACTGCATTCATTTTTGGGATTCATTTTTAAACTTTTTACTTTTACTGTACTTTTAATTTATTAATAACGGTACATAAAAAAAAAAGGGGGTGGCGAGGTCACAGAAAAATGTCAGAGGCCTACGTTAGTACGAATTACAGAGCTGATTGATACGATTTGGTGATTGGAGCGGAATATGGGAATAGACATTGGCCTGGGGTATGTGCGTGTTTGGGCCTGAAGAGAGGGGCCACCTTGGATGAAATGTTTATAAAATGGAGGAAAGGGGGATGCTTGCAGCAGCAAGAGGGGAGAGAGTGAAACTGGAGGCTAAATATAGCAATTGGGGGAGGGGGCCTATGGACACCCCACAATCGCAGGCCAAAACCTTCCAGAAATTATTATTATTATCGTTTATTTGTAAAGGACCAACATATTCCACAGTGTGGTTGGGGAAAAGTTACTTCTTCTAAAAATAGGAACATATTAAGAGGTTTTAAAAAGCAAAGCAATAATTAAACCTTATACCAGAAAATATAGAATCATTCAATTGGCCATGTCAGGTCAGTGCCAAAACCCAAACAAAAATACCATACAAATCCTAACTGTAGCCAGGTACCACCTGGGCTACTAATCTGCCCTGCCTAACACATAAGCCCTGGTACCAGCGCAGGTAGTGCTAGGGTTAATCTCTTCCATCTGCAGTAATCAACTCTAGAAGTGACAGGGGCGAGATACTGCCCATAATAGGGGCGGCGACCTGGGACCCTCCCCTGGGCACAAAAAGGGTCTGCAGTCAAATTAGTCTGAGGAGTTGTGGAAGTGTGGAGCCAGGGCTCTGGTTCACCTTCCTTCCCCTCCCTCAGGGGTGTTGGGATCTACCCCATACTCCACCAGGAAGTATGGGAGTCAGGGATAGACCTTTGGGGCCTCAAGCCCTGGGGGTTGAGTCCAGGGACCAACGAGGCTGTATGATGTCTGTGTAATGTATGCTGTGCATTGCTGTATGAGAATAAAGACCCCAGTTCTGCTTTATACTCCTGCCCGAGACTGCAGTTATCCCAATACCACCTGCGGATGCTCAGAGCCTTCTGTGAGCCTAACAGGTAGCACCAAACCCAGGTAACAAGCAGTGAATTTCCCTTAGGGTGGGGCAGCATGTGTTACATAAATAAAATAAAACCTATAACAGAATAATAATCAGGGAAACATCATACACCATGGCAACCATAACGTTTTCCGTTTAAAGGCCAGCATTGTGATTTCCCCAGTGATATTCTTTTTCTTACTCTCCTTCCACTGTTGTAATGAGGGTGAATGGGCACTTTTCCAGGCAGCTGCTATAGAGCAATGAGCAGCATTCAACATATTGGTAGCAAGTTTGCATCCAAGAGAATATATCCCAAGGACAGGCAGACGGAGTAAACAAGTTCAAGGAAATATAGGAAGTGCAACATTAGTTACATTTCTAATGTGAGATATAATTGCAGGCCAATTTTTTTTTTTATTATATGGACAGTGCCAATATATATGGGGCATTGTGCCAGGCGAACCACACTTACACCAACACAATGGGGAGGGCCTCTTAAGAATAGCATTAAGACGGAAAGGGGTAAGATACCATCTATATCAAAGTTTGTATATAGATGCCTACAACAGCGGGGATAACGTTTGCTCAAGATCTGATACTTACAATTGTAACTTAAATAGTACTAATGCTCACTCAAATCCAGTGTTGGGGGGATGCAACTCAATAGGTGAAACAAATGTAAAGAAACCAAGGAGCTAAGAGCAAAAAGGCCCCTATTTACAGAGAAGCACTCTCATGGGTTAAGAATGTATAAGTAATACACAGGACTTAAATGGATAGAGATAAAACTTGACTTTTTAATGAACAACTTAAAATATAGGTAATAAATATATACAGCGAGACATTAAAAAGCTCTACTCACAGGGTCCTCGGAGCTGAAATTAATGGGGTTCAGCTCCAGAGACCCTGTGCTTCAATCCTATATTAAAAAATAATTAATAAAAAAGGAATGAATTGCTCCTTTAATGCAAATAATTGACTAAATAATTTAGACTTTACTACACGCTTTGGTAATACATTATCGTTTTCGTACCACAGTAAAATGTTAGAATAATTTGTATTGTTTTTATCTCTTTTGCTTAGAGTACTGTATCTGCAACATGAGGTGACAAATCTAATCTAATTTTGAACATGAATAAGTATTTATTGTAATTAATTGTAGCTCTTTTGTAGGCTTTCTGTGAAGCTTCCAGACTTTCCATCAGTTTATAACATGTTGTGACCAAAGTGATTCTAAACCTATGTTCTAACAAGATAACACTAGGATCAAATGTGCAGAATGCACTATAACATCTTCAAGTCCTGTGATCTTTTTTTAAATGCTGTTTATTTTCTACCTGCAGGGAAACCTGAAGTGGAAGAGATCTTACCTTATGCTGGCTCTGTCCATCTTTGCAGTGTTTGGCAGCCTATTCTTTGGTTTCCCAGGGTCAGGAGGGTTATGTACACTAGTTATGGCCTTTCTAGCAGGCATTGGATGGTCCAATGATAAGGTAACTATTGATTGTAAGAAGGACTGGGCTAATTTTAGGTGGATGTCATATTGGGAAAACAGGACAGAAAAGATAGGTATAAAGTAGCTTGTTTAAAAAAGAATATATATATATATATATATATATATATATATATATATATATATATATATACACACAACTGTATTCTCATCGGCATGTCTTAGGCCGAGTCCATGGTCCCTGCTGGCGTGCTGAGGCGCAGGGAAAGAGGGTGCTTTCCCTTGCCTTGCGGTTGCTTACCGCAAGCACTCTCAGCAGGCCGTCAGGGGGCGGTCCGGGGGCGGGCGCGTCACTGGCCGGGGGCGGGCCAGTGACGTCACGGAGCTGGTTCGCCCTCATTGGGCGAACCGCTCACGTGACCGGCCTGTCTCGCCGGCAAGCGGGGGAATTTTAAATTCCCCCAAGACCTGCGCTTCCGCAAGCACGCGGAAGCGCAGGTGAGCCCCTACTAAAGCCGCTCTAATTGCGGCTGTAGGGGCTCAGTGCTGAGCGGGAGCGTGCGTCAGCACGCTTACGCAAGCACGCAGGGAACATGTCCGGGGCCTAAGGCAGGTCTGCAACCCCGCCTTTCACCATTATCACCCAGCACACAGCACTTCCACTGCATCAAGGGATTCTGGGAAATGACATGCAAATGAGCACACAGTGCCACTTTTTGCTTCAAAAACCATTTTTGCATATTTGCTTTGCTGTGAAGGGTTTTTGTCACTTATTTTACTCACCATAACTTAACTCAGTATATGTATATGTATATGTATATGTATAAACAGCCAGCACTCCAAGCAAAATATATAGTGTCAAGGTGCATGCTCCATAGAATACAATAGAGTAACACTGTCTTCCCAGGCGAGAAGGCAAAAAGCAGCACACTCAGATAAAGCAACTGTATCGAGAAATGACAAACAGCACACTTAATCCCAACATTTCAGTCCAGTGTCCTTCCTCAGGGGCGTTTATATATATATATATAGAAGTTTCACTTCAAATATATATATATATATATATATATATATATATATATATATATATATATATATATATATATTTGAAGTGAAACTTCTTTAGTCGCTCCTAACGGCCGCCGTTAACCCAACACGTCACACTGCCATGGGTATACCAAGATGGCTGACGCAGAGCTTCCGGTGCTGCGGGTGTGGGTGTAGAGAGGAGGAGCCGCTGCTCAGCCTCTCTCCTCCCTCTTCTCTACCTCCGCTTCCCCTTCCCTGTGTCCCGCTGACTGAGCGCCGCCGGGGCCGGAGGAGAAGAGGAGCCCCGAGATCATGGAGGGTAACCGGGATTATATCGCAGCCGGCGCCGCACCTAATGGCCGCCAATTTTCCCCACACGCCCGCTGCGCTGTCAGCATATGCCAGCGACGTGCCCTGTCGCCTCTCACGGCTCCTGCTCCAGTAAGGCTGTGGTCCCAGTAACAGCCTGTGCGCACGGCGCGGCGTGCACTGTGCGTGTAAGCACCGCCCCTCAATGGGGCTGGGCCCAGTACGCACCGTCACGCAGAAGGTGCAGCCGCGCCGTGCGGCAGGGTTTTTCCCAACTCAATAAAATTGAGTTCAAACCTTGCAATGGGGGCGTGGCCACGCCCCCACCGGCGGTTCACCCAATGATGTAATGGCCACGCCGCCGCAAATCCCAGACCACGCCCGCTCCCGTCGCAAGCTCCCCTCTCCCTATCAGACCGCAGATCGCGGTTAGCGCTGTGCACGCGACAACCCCCCCCCCCCCCGCCGGGCGCGCGTGTCACAGACATTACTGGAACCGCAGCCTAACGCGGGAAGCGGGGGTGTGAGCGTGCCGCTTCCCACGCAGCACTGCCGGAGGGGGGGCCCTCTTAAGCACAGGGGGGGGGGGCACTGAGAGTCAGGAGACTCAGAGCCCCCTTGGGTCCGCAGCACGGGGGGGGGAGAGAGAGAGTCAGGAGGCTCAGACAGAGCCCCCGCGGGTCTGCAGCTCCGGGGTGGGGGGGGGGGGCGTTTGAGGGGGGAGGAAATCAGGAGAGGGGGGGCAGGACACAGAAAGAGAGACACACATACACTGACAGACACACATACACTGACAGACACACACAGACTGACACATACACATACACACATTGACTGACACACACACACACACACTGACTGACACACACTGACTGACACATATACACACACACACTGACTGAAACACACTGACTGACACATATACACACACACACTGACTGACACACATACACACACACACACTGACTGACACACATACACACACACACACTAACTGACACACACACTGACTGACACATATACACACACACACACACTGACTGACACACACTGACTGACACACACACATATACACACACACTGACTGACACACATACACACTGACTGACACACATACACACACACACTGACTGACACATATACACACACACTGACTGACACACATACACACACACACACACACTGACTGACACACATACACACACTGACTGACACACATACACACACACACTGACTGACACACACACTGACTGACACATATACACACACACTGACTGACTGACACAGACTGACTGACACACACTGACTGACACATACACACACACACACACACACTGACTGACACACATACACACACACACTGACTGACACACACACATATACACACACACACTGACTGACACACATACACATATACACACACACACACTGACTGACACACATACACACACTGACTGACACACATACACACACACTGACTGATACACACACACACACACACACTGACTGATACACACGGACTGACACACACACATATACATACACACACACACACACACACACACACTGACTGACACACATACACACACACACTGACTGACACACATACACACGCACACTGACTGACACACATACACACACACACACTGGCTGACACACATACACACACTGACACACATACACACACACACACACTGACTGACACACACACATATACACACACACTGACTGACACACATACACATACACACACACACTGACTGACACACATACACACACACTGACTGATACACACACGCACGCACACTGACTGATACACACACGCACGCACACTGACTGACACACGCACGCACACTGACTGACACACACATACACGCACACTGACACACATACGCACACACACTGACTGACACACATACACACGCACACTGACTGACACACACATACACGCACACTGACACACATACGCACGCACACTGACTGACACACATACGCACGCACACTGACTGACACACATACACACACACACTGACTGACACACACACAGTCACACGCACACACACACAAGGAATTCACGCTTATTGCAAATACAGGGGATGTGTGCCGAGCATGCACGTTCTAAGTCCAAATTTATTTGCGTTTTGTCAATGAAATTGTATTTTGATTTTTAATTAAAACATCACAAACACAAATACAATTTCTGTGACAAAAGTCAAAGAAGTTTCACTTACTATGCGCGTTGTGCCGGTTTTGACACACAAAAACATAACTATGGCGGGGCACCACAAACATGGCCACCGGATTCTTGCTTTAACGGCTTACATAATAAATGGTGTGACCAAGAAATATATACAGTCTGACTTGTCAATTCAGCCTAAAAATAAACCCTTCCCCCCCCCCCCCAGGCCGTGGTTGAAGACATTGTTGCAGTCGGATGGGACATTTTCCAGCCGCTGCTTTTTGGTTTGATTGGAGCAGAGATAGCTGTTGCTTCACTAAGACCAGAGACTGTCGGTAAGTCAGAGTTGAGGTTCCGTCGGGTATGGAGAAGCAGTGCAGTTAAAGGACATTACGATTGAGATTCTTGACTTCTTTATTCCTATAAATGATACTGTGATATCCACTATACTGTATTTACATTTAGCATATTTCCCCACTCATATGTTTTACGACAGACCTATTATTCAGTGTTTGAAGACTGATTGCAATAAGGGCTAAGTTACTGCTCCTTTTTTATTTACACTTTTTTATTTTTTAAGTTCCACTTCCTTTTCAAAAGGCTCTTTGTTTGTAGAACATACATAATCTCTTCATAAGGGTCTGGAAATTTTACCACATTGTATGATGGGTTTAGTATTTTCTCATACTCTGGCACAGTGCTAGTACTTTAAGACACTTTGATCATTGCCGTCATTGTTCACTTCTTCTACCACAGTGTTTTTAGGAAGCGGAGATATTATTTGAAGTATTCCAATGAACAGGCAACTTTTGTTAAACCAGTGAAGCTCGTCTCAGATATATCTAGTCTCTTTTGTGGTGTGTAACTGGGTGGATACCTTTTTAGGTAGTGAGACAGGCAAACCTGCTTGCATAAAGTAAACTACAGCACTAAAGTGGTTAATTCTAAAGCAGGGTGCCTGAATTATCTCCTCACCTGCCTCGTTAGGCCTTTAAAACCCTACTTGAAAGCAGTCTCAGAGGACCTATGATCCAGGGACGTACTCGCCCTGTACCTTCTCACTCCCTACCCCAGCCAGGAGTCGAAGGTAAAGACATGCTTATTACCAAGTTAGATGTATTAGTTATTAGACGGGTATTAGACAGGAAAGAGAAGATCGCACAACATGTGAAAACTTGTTGCTAAGTGAGTAATAGAAGACTTGGTCAATGGAAAAAGGAGCTTGAGCACATTATGGAAATGCTGTGCTTTGTAAAGTCCTCCATGAGTGACTAAAGCAAGCTGAAGTCATCCGTCTCCTGGAAGAGACACTGCTTATGTGCATAGGCGACAAGGACTCCAAATTCTGAGAGGTGCCATCTATATTCTAGGGACGGATTGCACCTCAATGAAGAGGGATCTTCTGTGCTAGGGCGGAGAATACTAAAAAGGTTGGAGGAGATTTTAAACTAGGATGGAGGGGGGAGGGGAATGAAACAGATAATGAACTAAATGGAATAGATGAGGATACAAGGTGGTATGGAGGTAAAATGGGGGCAAGTGCGAGTTTGACAAGCAGTGAGACACCCATAGTAAATAGAGATAATACTAGAAAACTTCTAAAGACTAAACCAAGTGGGAGCAGAAAGGAAGGAGCAGATAAGATAATAGTACAGGCTGAAAAAAAACTTAAATGCTTGCTTGCTAATGCAAGAAGCCTGACAGATAAAATGGGGGAGCTTGAATTAATAGCTGCAAGGGAGCAGTATGATACCATAGGCATTACTGAAACATGGTGGGATGAAACGCATGACTGGACAGTTAATTTAAAGGGGTATTCTCTTTTTCGGAAGGATCGAACAAATAGAAGGGGAGGTGGAGTATGTCTATATGTTAAACCAGATCTAAAACCTATTATAAGGGATGATGTCTATGAAGGGAATGATGAAAATGTAGAGACCTTGTGGATAGAAATTAGCAGTGGAGGTAAATGTATAAAGAAAATGTTTGTGGGAATATGCTATAACCCACCAAATATCTGTGAGATTGAGGAAGCTAAAATACATTTGCAAATGGAGTAGGCATCAAAACTGGGTCATGTTTTCATAATGGGGGATTTTAATTATCCAGACATAGACTGGGGCAATGAGATTAGCGTTACAACAAAAGGAAACAGGTTTTTGGGGGTGCTTAAAGATAATTATATGACCCAAATTATTGAGGAACCAACCAGGAGAGGGGCCGTTCTGGATTTGGTCATATCAAACAAAGTAGAAGTAATAACAAATATTCACGTCCTGGAACATTTGGGTAACAGTGATCATAACATGGTCTCATTTGAAATAAATTATCAAAAAACAGATTACTTGGGTTCAACAAAGACTTTAACCTTTAGAAAGGCAGATTTTAATAAACTGAGGTCTAATCTAGTAGTAATACAATGGGATGATTTTTTGCAGGGAAAAATGTAGAAGATAAATGGGCAGTCTTTAAAACATTGTTAGAAAAGTACACTTATCAGTGTATACCCTTGGGTAATAAGTATAAAAGAAATAAGTCAAAACCAATGTGGCTAAATAAACAGGTAGGGGAGGAAATTGACAAGAAGAGGAAGGCGTTTAGATTCTTTAAGTCAGAAGGGACAGAGACATCGTATCAGAATTATAAGGAATGTAACAAAAATTGCAAAAGGGCAATCAAATTAGCAAAAATGGATAATGAAAAAAGGATTGCAATAGAAAGTAAGGTCAACCCTAAAAGTTCTTTAAGTACCTTAATAACAAAAAAGTGAGAAAAGAAAATATAGGACCCTTTCAGTGTGAGATGGGTAGGCAGATTATTGGAGATAAGGAAAAAGCAGAGGTATTAAACAAATTCTTTGCCTCTGTGTTTACCAAGGAAGAATCAAGTTCAATAGTAGCGCCACAGGAGGAAGCCACAACCTCCATATTAATGACCAATTGGTTAACTGAGGAAGAAGTTCATAAGCGATTTGAAAAAATTAAAGTAAATAAGGCCCCTGCCCCCGATGGCATACATCCAAGAGTTCTCAAGGAGTTAAGCTCAGTAATAGCAAAACCATTATATTTAATATTCAAGGACTCCATTTCCACAGGCTCAGTACCACAAGATTGGCGTAAAGCAGATGTGGTGCCTATATTTAAAAAGGGAGCTAGATCACACCCGGGGAATTACAGACCTGTAAGCCTGACTTCAATAGTAGGGAAACTACTTGAAGGTTTAATACTGGATAATATTCAGGAATACCTAATGGAAAACTAAATTATTAGTAATAGTCAGCATGGATTTATGAAGGATAGATCTTGCCAAACTAACCTTATTTGTTTCTTTGAGGAGGTAAGTAGGAATTTAGACCAGGGTAATGCAGTTGATGTGGTCTACTTAGATTTTGCAAAGGCTTTTGATACGGTTTCACACAAGAGGTTGGTGTACAAAATAAAGAAAATTGGACTCAGTAATAATATATGCACCTGGATTGAAAACTGGTTAAAGGACAGACAACAGAGGGTTGTCATAAATTGAACTTTTTCAGGTTGGGCTAAAGTCGTGAGTGGAGTACCTCAAGGATCGGTACTGGGACCCTTGCTTTTTAACTTGTTTATTAATGACCTTGAGGTTGGGATCGAGAGCAAAGTCTCCATCTTTGCTGATGATACTAAATTGTGTAAGGTAATAGAATCAGAGCAGGATGTAATTTCTCTTCAGAAGGACTTGGAGAGACTGGAAACGTGGGCAGGTAAATGGCAAATGAGGTTTAATACAGATAAATGTAAGGTTATGCATTTGAGATGCAAGAATAAAAAGGAGACTTACAAATTAAATGGAGATATATTGGGGGAATCCTTGATGGAGAAGGATTTAGGAGTGCTTGTAGACAGCAGGCTTAGCAATAGTGCCCAATGTCATGCAGTAGCTGCAAAGGCAAACAAGATCTTATCTTGCATTAAACGGGCAATGGATGGAAGGGAAGTAAACATAATTATGCCCCTTTACAAAGCATTAGTAAGACCACACCTTGAATATGGAGTACAATTTTGGGCACCAATCCTAAGAAAAGACATTATGGAACTAGAGAGAGTGCAGAGAAGAGCCACCAAATTAATAAAGGGGATGGACATTCTAACTTATGAGGAGAGGCTAGCTAAATTAGATTTATTTACATTAGAAAAGAGGCGTCTAAGAGGGGATATGATAACAATATACAAATATATTCAGGGACAAAACAAGGAGCTTTCAAAAGAACTATTCATCCCACGGGCAGTACTAAGGACTCGGGGCCATCCCTTAAGGTTGGAGGAAAGGAAATTTCACCAGCAACAAAGGAAAGGGTTCTTTACAGTAAGGGCAGTTAAAATGTGGAATTCATTACCCATGGAGACTGTGATGGCAGATACAATAGATTTTTTCAAAAAAAAGGTTGGACATCTTTTTAGATGATATTAGGGATATATACCAAATAAGTATACATGGGAAGGATGTTGATCCAGGGATTAATCCGATTGCCAATTCTTGGAGTCAGGAAGGAATTCATTTTTCCCCTTAATGGGGTTTTTTGTTTGCCTTCCTCTGGATCAATAAGTAAGTATAGATATAGAATAAAGTATCTGTTGTCTAAATTTAGCATAGGTTGAACTTGATGGACGTACGTCTTTTTTCAACCTCATCTACTATGTAACTATGTAACTAGAAATGCAGCTTAACTGGGGGTTCTTTCCCTTGATCCATTCTCTCTTGACCTTGGATTAGAGTTCAAGAGAGTAAAGGGACGGACTTCTGCCGTGGCTATCCCTAGCTACCCACAAATGGGGGAGGAGTGTAACAAGGTGGATCCCTGGTTAGGTAGTGAGACAGAGAAACCTGCTTGCATAACCTAATACAGCACTGAGGTGGTTTAATCTAAAGCAGGGCGCCTTCATTGATCTCCTCACCCGCCTCTTTAGGGTTTTAATTGCCTGCTTGACAGTAGTCTCAGGTCATCTCTGATCCAGGGAGGTACTCACCCTAGACTGCTCTAGAGTGCACATTGCACCGTGGACCTTCTCACCCCCTACCCCAGCCAGGAGGAATGGGAGCTCAAATGTAAATATGCATATTACCAATGTAGCCCACTTTCCCCCTAGGATAAAGAGTCTACTGGTGCTGACATTACCTGTTGTCTCACAGAGATCCTAAACCTCCGCCACGGGGAGCCCGGGGTGATATAACACACAACCTTGGTACAGCGCCTCCACCTGGGAGGGATCCCAATGTAGTGGGAGGAGTCCTTCACAGGAACCACAATACTGATATCCACACACAGTATATCATAATAATAACCTTTACTTAGGAACATATATATGCAATGATAATGAAGATAGTAATGCTACTGGTTACAGCTACCCCTTAAGCCTCACACGGCCTTATCCCACCACCGTGTAACCCGCACCGTGTCCACAGTACCTGACGGGGCCCTTGGGCACCCAACCACCCTGGTGTCCATGAGAATACAACCCCCACCCCTATATGTGGTCAGCGCTGCCACTATGGTGTGTGTACTTGGTTGGTGCACTTAAAGATATAGGTACCTGCTGGGTGCTCCAACTCCCGGGCGCGCTGATTGGTAGCTGTGAAGGATCCGCTGACCCAGCGATGGCTTCCGCATCTGTGGTGGGTCCTCCTCCGCATGGGTGGTATCCAGCGGAAGTGTCCCACATACAGATAGTCTTGGTACCTTGCCAGGTGATCTGAGCCCAGATCACAATCTTCAGGTTTGCGCAGCGTTGCAACTGTGTTCCTGATCTCAAACAGCTAATGGGGCAGTGTCCTTACCTAAGGGCCTGTCCCTGTAGCAGCCACAATCTAAATATAAGAGCTGGGGCCTATCAGGGTGTCTCTGGCCTAGTGCAGGGGCCACAGACGCCCTGCACATACAACCTACCCTATCTGTCTCCTAGCTCCGAATGCCTGCCAGCTCTGAGCACGCCAAATGTATCTCTTGCAGCAGGAGATCCTCGCAGCCCTATTGGCTAAGTTGCGCCATGTGATGTCCTGCCCCTATGCATTATGGGGCTGGTAGTCCCCGCGGAGCCTATTCCTATCAGCCGCCGCGTGTGCCTAGTGTACTGCGCGTGCCCGAACTGTCAGGAACGCCGCAACTCGTTCTGCGCATGTGCGAACTCCCGAGCATGCGTGCGCGAAACAAACATGGTGGCGCCCTGCACAGGGAGCCGCCGGCGAGCCCACCGCCACCCGCAACATCCCCCTGCTCCACGGAGGTAAAAGGGGGGGGGGGAACAGCAAACCGGGGGACCTGGTTACATCAAGTTTGATACATTTGTTGTTGGTAAGGGGCTTAGCCCCCCAACCTGTAGATAGGGAATATGCCGTCTAGTCAGAGCTCCTTATAGGAGCTGGGTTGTTTTTGTTTCCCTGTTGCACTGTTTTGCTGGTGAATTTTATGTTTTGAAAGTTGTGGTGAATAAAAGCCTCTTTTTATTTCCCCTTACAAACGTCTTCTGTACTAAAAACCTCTGCACATATCTCCTTCATAGTGCCTTTAGTCATTCACTATGATTGAGAAAATATTTTATTTGGAAAAAATACATTGAGTTACCTTTCATTTTCAAGTACAGTATGTCCCAGGTACAAAATAATAGGTTGCATCCATTATATGTTCGTTACAAACCTGTTTAAAGTAGGAAACAGACGGAGACTTAAAATAAACTAGACAGGAGGCGATTTTTGAGAGACTGGTAAATTTGTTTCAGTAGTGGGGTGTTCGGCAAGAGAAGGAAGAATAACCAGATTCTTTATGGAACCCTGCGACTTTACGCAGGTTTCTGCAGGCGGATCTAAGGATGCTGTGTGTAGTAGGGATGGGAAACCTGCTTAGATAATTGGGTAACATGTCCAGAAAGTATTTGAAGTAAGACAGGAAAGATGTACATTGCATCTGGGCTCAGGGGATAGCTAACCTAGTTCAATTAACATATCTCAATAGTGGGCGTTGTATTTACATAATAAAGAAAAGTAGCATGTTGAGTTGTAAAGACTGTCAAGTTTTCTGAGGTGAATATAAAAATCGCATTGAAAAATCATTTATGCCAGGGGGACATAAAACGCATAGAAGTGCAATGACTTTCAGATCCCTGTAGTACTGAATGCATTTGCAGGATGGCTCGTGGTCACATAAAGGCATAGCAAATAACATGTTTAAAAAATATGATCTACTATAAAAGACAAAAATTTTTTTCCCATTTTATATTTTATTCAGTTTTCAAGAAGATATAACATTTGTCATATACATTTTGTCACAGATTTATTTTTTTTGCTAATCACTCTTCTTTGATTATCTGCTAACCATCTTATCTGAATAACTTCCAGGGCTGTGTGTCGCTACTCTTGGTATCGCTTTGATAATACGGATTTTTACCACGTTCTTGATGGTGTGTTGTGCCAGCTTTAACATCAAGGAAAAAATATTCATGTCACTGGCATGGATTCCCAAGGCCACAGTGCAGGTGTAGTATGCCTCAAAGACTGTACAAGTAAATAACTACATATGCTAATGAACTATTGCATTGTATCTTACATCTGATGATGTAGATCAGGGGAGTGCAATCTTTTTTTCCCTGTGGCCCCCCCCCCCCCCCACGCCGGCTGTTCCCCTCCCTCCGCGCCCCCCTCTTACCTTGGCTCCAGCGTCATAACGTCACGATGCCACGGCGACGCGTCTCCAAGAACAAGGTAAGTGTAATTTACAGAGGCCTTCGCCACTTCCCCGGCACTTAATTGAAGTGCCTTCGGGAAGTACGCGGGGCCTCTGTAAACCCCGCGCCCCCCTGCAGACAATCTCGCGACCCCAGTTTGCGCACCGCTGATGTAGATCACTAATTCTCAAACCTTTTCTCTGGGACCTCGGGTCAGACCTGGTTTCATGAATAACCAATGCACTTTCACACACATGAGTTCACCTCCTTTGCATAAGAATAGAATGCTGAGAGGTTGCCTCAGAACCCATACGTATGAGAAGACTAAACAGAGAAAAACAGGTGGTAATTAACTAATGTGTCATGTTGGATGTAGCATTGGAGCTTCTTGTCTATTGTTGTATATTTGAGGTCACTCTGTATACTTGAGGTCACTCTCCCAGTAGCACTTCAATTGACACAAATACATACATATATAATGTAGTGGGTTCGGTTTTTGAGCTTGCTAAGACTGTACTGTATGTCTGGTTTCCTGAGAAACCTGGTCTGGTTCAGGGCTCTGAGGAGAGGTTTGAGAACAACTGTTGTAGATGCATACTGTATATGGTTTGTCAACCTTACTTATGTCATCAAGACATCAGCAATAATGGCCCATAGTTACTAAGCCATGCTATTCCATAGATCAGCATCCAGCATAGGAAGGCTTTTTTTGCTTGGCTGTATATTGGTTTTTCCATAATGCTAATATTTCTTGGAATCTGAACGGACTAGTTTTTCTTTAAACATTATCAATTTGAAATGTTGTGTCGGTGAATTATGTCCATGTTAAAGTGGTCTTTGCTATGTATTCTGCTCTCTGATACCCGACTACGACGTTTCAATATTATACAGAGCCGCCGGAAGTGGGGAAATGTAGCTACAATAGTAGACAAGGACATGAGAAGTGTAAACTAATGAAGGAAATGGAAGCATCATTACTGACCAAAATTGCTTGAGATCATAAAATCACAGGCTACAAGGGTGGGTGTTGTGTTTGTTTTCCTACTTCTGCTTTTATTACTAACATTAATGTTGCTTTTCTGCAGGCTGCAATAGGCTCTGTGGCTCTGGACGCAGCAAGAAACAAAGGAGATAAACAGTTTGAAGAATATGGCATGGATGTGCTCACAGTAGCATTTCTTGCAATTCTGGTAACTGCACCAATAGGAGCTCTCATGATTGGCCTGACGGGGCCCAAGATGCTGCAGAAGTCAAACACAAGTGGAAATGAAGAGGAAGCTGCAGTAGAACGAGACTCTAGCTTGGTGTGAGGATATCAAATACAACATGCTGGTAGTGGAGAATTTTTAAAGCAACTACCAGACTCTCCATTTTTATACAAACAATGCAATAGTTTACAGAGACTCGGATGTAAACCGAAGCAAGATGTTTTCTGCATAAAGCGGTATTTGTTAATTGACAAATCACCTCTGCCTTGAGGAAACTTCCTTGGAACCAAAATGTTAAACCGATTTCAGATACAGAGGCTAGAAAAGCATAAGTGGACATAAAATATTCTGAGATAGGTAACAAAAACTCAGAACAAATGTTTGTATTCGCCCCCATTTGTTCCTGAAGTATATGTACAACGCTTTTTATTTGGATCAGAGATTAATGCCACATGAGGCATGGAGAATTTATTTGAAAGAGAAGAGGGGAAACTGCTCCAGTTGTATGTGCAACGTTTCACACATCACCTTATAATACTGCACTGACAATATCCTCCACTAACTATTTAGATATCCTTTCCTCCCCAACTCCTCCTGTAGCCACTCCCCAAAAACACTTGGCACAAGTGAAGCAATTTGGGGCTAAAAATGTACCAAAGCTCCTTCATACATTGACTCAGTCACAGTATGAAAAAAGGCAATTTGCAACTGTTTGGTGACACGGGATACATACCCCCCTATGTCTCCATTATGGTATACATTTACATTACTTGTCTTTTTCTGACAAACAGTGCAGTACAATGCTGGTTGAATTTGTTTGATTGCATTTGTTATTAATTTTAAGAAAATAATGATTTACAAGGGTATTGGATAGGTTTATGTGAAGGCTGAATGGCCCTGATAACCAAACGTGGATGACTATTGTGGTCAATATCGGAGCCTCATTATTGCACAATGTACAGTATGTGTCTCATACCCATTTCATTTCAAATTATTTAGTCGTACAAAAACTTTTTAAAATGCTATTTTAAGTACAAGCTGTTTACCATTTTAAATGCCTCTAAATATATGTCTCCGATAGTATTGGATGAAGACCACATAACTATAGACTGTGTAAAGCTTGCTGGTCTAATGTAGTAATAGAGACGGTATCCCTATCACTCGAGAACCTCCACTAATAAGTAAAATATCACTTTTATTTAAAAAAAAAAAAAAATGAGCTAAAAGGATAACTATTAATAAAACTGAATGGAGCAGCGATACTGCGACTCAAGTAATAAGGTACGCAACCAGGGATTGGAGTGCAATGTGGGATGAGGTCACATAAAAAACACGAAGTGTTATAAAGTGCTACAAATCTAATAAAATACTAGAAAAATATTACCTGGTTGTGCAGTGTGAACAGCGTGATCAAAGCAAACAAACCAACACACAGAAACAGAGGCAGGAAAGTACAACCACCGCTGTGCTAAAGATAAGGGAACTCTTATCTGTGTCCTGATACCATGTACCGTATGTGCAGAACGAGTTAAATAGCCTCATAACCACCCAATAACCATGATTGAGAGTGTGTACTGCATAAAGCTACTGGCTACCCCTTAGGGTTCACATCAGTTTAGCTGTCTATAAATGGTTGCTAATATATTTTCCCCGCAATAGTTATCCACGATGCTGCCATTAGAAATGTGTGCAGCTTGCTGAGACCGGCATCTCAGTCGCGCTCATGATGTCCGTCTCCGATGATATAACTACCCAACGCGCATTTCATTCTGGCTGAACTTCTTCCTGAAGAATATATTATCGCTGCTCCATTCAGTTTTATTTAGTTATCCTCTTGTCGCTCATTTTATATATGAGTTTTTTTTAACGCCAGAAAAATATACAAATATCTTAGGATGGAACCGGGGGCTCACTGGAGATTTGAATACCCCAGATCAGCCCTTTTGGAGCCCCCACTAGTTCAGGAAATATTTCAAAATATATAAAGCAAAAATGGAAATTGCTGCTTTAACATAGTCTTAAAATTAGGTAAATACAACCTCAGATGAACAACAACACATGACATATTACACCGTGCCATGATTTATTTAACAAAAATAAAGCCAAAATGGAGAAGCTATATGTAGCTATATGTAGGAATTAAGATGCTAAGTAGCAGACATGTAGGAATTAAGATGCTAAGTAGCAGACAGGTGCTGCTAATCAAATGCCCTTGATTAATTGATCATCAGCAAGTGTGACCACCTCTATAAAAACTGAAGTTTTAGCAGTTTTTTGGTCTGGAGCATTCCCGGTGTTGGTTAACACAATACCAAGGAGGAAAGACATCAGCAATGATCTTGAAGAAGCAATTGTTGCTGCCCATCAATCTGGGAAGGGTTATAAGGCCCTTTGCAAACAATTTAAAGTCCATCATTCTACAGTGAGTTTATTCAAAAGTGGAAAACATTCAAGACAGTTGCCAATCTTCCCAGGAGTGGACGCCCCAGCAAATTCACCCCAAGGTCAGACCATGCAATGCTCAGAGAAATTGCAAAAAAACCAAGAGTTACATCTCAGACTCTACAGGCCTCAGTTAGCATTTAAATGTTAAAGTTAATGACAGTACAATTAGAAAAAGACTGAACAAGTATGGTTTGTTTGGAAGGGTTGCCAGGAGAAAGCCTCTTCTCTCTAAAAAGAACATGGCAGCACGGCTTAGGTTTGCAAAGTTGCATCTGAACAAACCACAAGACTTCTGGAACAATGTCCTTTGGACAGATGAGACCAAAGTGGAGATGTTTGGCCATAATGCACAGCGCCACATTTGGCGAAAACCAAACAGCATATCAGCACAAACACCTCATACCAACTGTCAAGCACGGTAGTGGAGGGGTAATGATTTGGGCTTGTTTTGCAGCCACAGGACCTGGGAACCTTGCAATCATTGAGTCGACAGTGAACTCCTCTGTATACCAAAGTATTCTAGAGTCAAATGTGAGGCCATCTGTCCGAAATTGGGTCATGCAACAGGACAATGATCCCAAGCACACCAGCAAATCTTCAACAGAATGGATAAAAAAGAAAAGAATCAAGGTGTTGCAATGGCCCAGTCAAAGTCCAGACCTCAACCCGATTGAAATGCTGTGGCTGGACCTTAAGAGAGCTGTGCATAAACAAATGCCCACAAACTTCAATGAACTGAAGCAACATTGTAAAGAAGAGTGGACCAAAATTCCTCCACAATGATGTGAGAGACTGATAAAGTCATACAGAAAATAATTACGTCAAGTTATTGGTGCTAAAGGTGGTTCTACAAGCTATTGAATCATAAGCTATACTTAGTTTTTCACACATGGCTTCTCCATTTTGGCTTTATTTTTGTTAAATAAATCATGACACCGTGTAATATGTCATGTGTTGTTGTTCATCTGAGGTTGTATTTACTTAATTTTAAGACCTGCTAAGGAACAGATAATTGTTATTATATCCTGATATGTAAAACCATAGAATTCAAAGAGGGTGTACTATATATATATATATATATATATATATATATATATATATATATATATATATATATATATATATATATATATATATATACAGTGTTCGACAAACCTATACATTTGCTCGCCCCGGGCGAGTGGATTTAACCCCCGGGTGAGTAAATATTGGCCCAAGCAGCACACGTTTGGTACTAGGTGGCGAGTAGATTTTTTTGTGTGGCGAGTAGATTTTTTGGTGATTTGTCAACCACTGTGTGTATATATATATATATATATATATATATATATATATATATATATTGTAGCACCTGCTCCACCCTGCCATGAAAGATCTGGCCACTACATGGGTGTTTCCCTGGGTACTGTAGCTCACCTGCTGGTTCAGGAGGTCTGATTTGCTCCGCTGTTGGAGTTTGGGATTTTATACCCAGGGAGAAGGGCTTGTAACCCTGACCTATAACAGGACAGGTCCAGATACTGACAGGCATCACACCATATACATGTGACCCAGTCAGTACCCAACCTAGGTATAACACTCCAACTGCCGGTTTAGGCCTGCCCCCTGGGTAACACACCATAGTACCATTCCAGGCTGCAACTGCAGGCTAGGCCCTGCGCAGGAGCTTAACCCCAACACTGCCTGTTCCTATCAGGACTTATAGTGTTGAGGCCAGTAGAAGGCTAGCCAGGGGCACTTGGCTACATCCTCCCTCTGGTAAAAATCCTCCTCGTGACCCCGCATGAGGAGCATAATTATGCACCAGCAATAATTGTTGGGGCCCACAGAATTATGAAACACATAGCATTACAATAACTGGTGGCATAACTGGTTCCTCTTATCCAAGAGAACCTTTCACCCGGGTGCAGTACAGTTCTTGCTTTAATTACCTCCCGATATGCAGTATATCCCGGCTGTATCTCCATTTACAATTTGCAGTACCGCCCCTGCTGTATCAATAGTAGGGATCAGGGTCTGGCTTCCGGACAAGCTTACCATCCTTATCGGGCACTGTTATGGAGTAGCACATCTTCTTGCCATACTCACTAACATACTCTTCTCGGTCTAGATGAATATTGCGTCCTACCTGCCAGACCTTAACCAAATATTCAGTGCGGCCTGCCCTAAATACAGCTGTGGTATTATATTTATGAGCCATGTACAGCCATATACGGCAATCACTGCCGCCCTTACCCACTCATTCCTATGAGCCTCGGCGATTCATGAGCTCTTCGGAGAGATAAGGATAATCATACCAATGGGAACACCTAAACTGTTGTTCTAGAACTCGCTCTGCATGGCTACTCCATGAGATTCTGCCCACACGCCTTGCCCAGCAATATCCAGAATAGTGGTCTATCCAAAAAGGAAGGTCATTTCACTTGCTGCAGGAACAAGACCCATTATGGTTTTTTCCCCTCTCACAGAGGTAAAAGGAAGGGTTCACAGTGTAGTGTAGGACCTGCATTATTTTGGTTATACCTTGACGTTGGTATGCAGGCTTATGACGCCTTTGGCCAAAGGGTTAACTAAATAACCAATTATTATTATTAAAGTATTTTACTTTATATGTTTTGTCAATTGGATGCAGCATTGGGCACCCCCTGTCTCTTGTTATATACAATTGCCACGCTCAGTAGCTCTCTGGTTGACATAAATATATATTCACTTTGTGGTGGGTGTGGGAGTTTGAGCTTGCTGGGAATCTGTGTTAACCTATGTCTCTTTGGAGGCTGTGGCACCTCCCCCCCAGAGCTCACTCCTCCTCCTTCACCCTTTTAACTTGGAAGGTCATTTCACTTGCTGCAGGAACAAGACCCATTATGGTTTTTTCCCCTCTCACAGAGGTAAAAGGAAGGGTTCACAGTGTAGTGTAGGACCTGCATTATTTTGGTTATACCTTGACGTTGGTATGCAGGCTTATGACGCCTTTGGCCAAAGGGTTAACTAAATAACCAATTATTATTATTGAAGTATTTTACTTTATATGTTTTGTCAATTGGATGCAGCATTGGGCACCCCCTGTCTCTTGTTATATACAATTGCCACGCTCAGTAGCTCTCTGGTTGACATAAATATATATTCACTTTGTGGTGGGTGTGGGAGTTTGAGCTTGCTGGGAATCTGTGTTAACCTATGTCTCTTTGGAGGCTGTGGCACCTCCCCCCAGAGCTCACTCCTCCTCCTTCACCCTTTTAACTTGGAAGGTCATTTCACTTGCTGCAGGAACAAGACCCATTATGGTTTTTTCCCCTCTCACAGAGGTAAAAGGAAGGGTTCACAGTGTAGTGTAGGACCTGCATTATTTTGGTTATACCTTGACGTTGGTATGCAGGTTTATGACGCCTTTGGCCAAAGGGTTAACTAAATAACCAATTATTATTATTGAAGTATTTTACTTTATATGTTTTGTCAATTGGATGCAGCATTGGGCACCCCCTGTCTCTTGTTATATACAATTGCCACACTCAGTAGCTCTCTGGTTGACATAAATATATATTCACTTTGTGGTGGGTGTGGGAGTTTGAGCTTGCTGGGAATCTGTGTTATCCAAAAAGGAAACATAGAAAGCCATTCTCTTCTCTGGTTGTGCGAACAGTCCCTGATCTATACATTCGTTATGTTTCCTCATTATCTCCGCCTCCTGCTCTAGAGTAAACTTGAGATTCTCCCACCAATGATCTAACTCAGGGGTGAGCAAACTTTTTATGCCGAGCCCCCCTTTTCATCCATGAAATTTCTCGGGCCCCCCCTGCCTGATGTAATCAAAATCACATGACGTCAGTGCATGTGCAGTGCATGACGTCAGTGCGAACCAGCTTTGTAACGCCCCCGCCACGCGTCTACAAAAAAAGTATTTATAGCACAAATTACATAACTTAAAAATAAATATTATAATATTTGTCTAATAGCGTTCCCATTTCTGCTGTATTATTAATCTCTCTCTTCCCGCCACATTAGAACACCTCAGGACCTCTCTAACCTCTTCCAGTCTCTCCCTGTATTTCTCACTCCCCCTCCAGTCCCTCTCTATTCCTCCCCTCAGTGTCTCCCCCTCCCCCCACTCTCTTTCCCTCCCCCCAGTGTGTGTCTCTTTCTCCCTCCCCCCATTGTTTCTCACTCTCTCCCCTCTTCCAGTCTCACACTCCTCTTCCAGTCTCTCCAACTCCCTGTATTTCACACTCCCCCTCCAGTCCCTCTCTATCCCTCCCCTCAGTGTCTCCCCCCACTCTCTTTCCCTCCCCCTGTGTGTGTCTCTCTTTCTCCCTCCCCCTAGTGTCTCCCTCCCTCCATTGTCTCTCACTCTCCTTCCAGCCATTGCCTCTCCCTCCCCCCAGTGTCTCTCTTGCACTCTCCAACCAGCTATTGTTTCTCCCTCCACCCGGTGTCTCTCTCACACTCTCCCTCCAGCCATTGTGTGTCTCTCTCCCTCCTGCCAGTGTCTCCCTCCCTCCCACCAATGTCTCTCTCATCCCCATGTAGCTCTTTCACCCCCCCTCCCCATGTCACACTCACTCTCACCCCCCTCCCCATCTCACACTCTCACCCCCCTCATGTCACTCACACCCTCCCCATGCCTCAGACTCACACTCACTCCCCCATGTCCCAGTCTCACACTCACTCCCCCATGTCCCAGTCTCACTCTCCCACCCCCCCATGTCCCAGTCTCACTCCCCCCCCATGTCCCAATCTCACTCCCCCCATGTCCCAGTCTCACTCCCCCCCCCATGTCCCAGTCTCACTCCCCCCACATGTCCCACTCCCGCCCCATGTCCTAGTCTCACTCCCCCCCATGTCCCAGTCTCACTCCCCCCCCCCATGTCCCAGTCTCACTCCCCCCCCCATGTCCCAGTCTCACTCCCCCCCCCCATGTCCCAGTCTCACTCCCCCCCCCATGTCCCAGTCTCACTCCCCCCCCATGTCCCAGTCTCACTCCCCCCCATGTCCCAGTCTCACTCCCCCCCCATGTCCCAGTCTCACTCCCCCCCCCCCCATGTGCCAGTCTCACTCCCCCCCCCCCCCCATGTGCCAGTCTCACTCCCCCCCCATGTGCCAGTCTCACTCCCCCCCCCATGTGCCAGTCTCACTCCCCCCCATGTGCCAGTCTCACTCCCCCCCATGTGCCAGTCTCACTCCCCCCCCCATGTGCCAGTCTCACTCCCCCCCATGTGCCAGTCTCACTCCCCCCCCATGTGCCAGTCTCACTCCCCCCCATGTCCCAGTCTCACTCCCCCCCATGTCCCAGTCTCACTCCCCCCCATGTCCCAGTCTCACTCCCCCCCATGTCCCAGTCTCACTCCCCCCCATGTCCCAGTCTCACTCCCCCCCATGTCCCAGTCTCACTCCCCCCCATGTCCCAGTCTCACTCCCCCATGTCCCAGTCTCACTCACCCCATGTCCCAGTCTCACTCCCCCCATGTGCCAGTCTCACTCACCCCCTCTCCCCATGTCGCTGATGCAGGAAGCAACGAGATGCTGCTGTGTACTGTAGCACAGCGCAGCGCCACCTAATGGCCAAAAGAAAAATTGCAGCTGCAGACGGCTTTTTTCCCTCTGCTCCTGGCAAAATCGCCGCTGCTTCCTGCGCCCCCCCTAAACAATCTTGCGCCCCCCCAGGGGGGCGCGCCCCCCAGTTTGCGCACCGCTGATCTAACTGATCGTCCCTTTCCAGAACAAAGCATCTCCTGTCTAAATGTGGTACATAACCCCTGAACACAGGATCCCACCACCTGTACACATCATTGGCATCATCAGATACAGTGGTCGACAAATCACCGAAAAATCTACTAGCCGCCTAGCCCCGCCTTAAAAAAAAAAAAAAAAAAAGGGTGACAGAGAGAGGGTGGGTGAGAATGATTGTCACTGACTGGGTGTCTATTCACTGTATTCACTCATACACACACACACACACACACACACTCACAGACACACAAAACACTCTCAGACACACTCTCAGACAGACAGATACACTCACTCACAGACATACACACACTCACAGAGACACATTCACACACACAGACACATACATGAACACACACACACTACATGATGCAGCTTTGGATGTGAGTGACGGGGGAGTTGGAGGAGGAGAGTGAGTGAGGAAAGGCCGGCGATCTGAGCAGGCGGCTCCCTGCCACCCCCCCCCCTGCACCCGCCGCCCACCCCGGGGGCCAGCAGCGACCGCGCACCCCCACTGCCCCACACCCCCCCGCCCATCTCCCGCGCTGGATGTGGTATGTGTTTACTATATTGTCCTGTATGGGGTTATCCCACCTTGTTACGATCCTGCGCAGGTGGAGGCACTGTCGTCAACCGGATCAGGTACACCCCAGACTCCCAGCAGCAGAGGTTCAGGCCTCCTGCGAGCCTCAGGTAACGCACCACATACACCGTAGCCACGATATCTCCCAGGGGGTGGGGGAAAGTACGTTACAATCACATCAATTGTTTTCCATTCTGAGAACTCCTTTCAGACACACCCCTCCATTCCACTACAAAGTGTGTGGACCAGCAGTAGACAACATATATATATATATATATCTTTTTTTACAGGGGCCTGCTTTTCAAACCTACATTGCTTACATGCAACAGACACACACACACCCTCACATCATACTCGCCCTTTTATTCAACACACACCATCTATTCCCCCTGCTCACACAGAACACACCCTTCCTTTCTTAATCATAAACACCATATTTACCACCTTCTCTCAGTTACACCACACACCTTCCCCCACCCCATGCAAAGCACTTGCCCCCCCCCCCATCCCTCCCATACACATCAATCCAGCTCTCACTCCTTTCCTCTTCCCTACAACACACCAAAACATGTCGGCTTCTCAGTCTGGAGATGCTCCTCTCTCTCCTCTGTGCCTGGCTGATAGAGGAGAGGTGGATCACAGCCTCTACCTCTCCAGGCAGAATGGGACATACCAGATGAAAGCCTGCAGAGTTTCCCCCTACCCGGGCCGTGCCACCCTTGGAAGAGGAGTTTTGTGGCCCCAATTGTGAAACACTGAGCTGCAATAGCTGCTTTTCTGTGCACTTGTGTTTACTGGAGTAATACACCAACAAATGTGATGAGGTGGATTTTCTTCCAGGTGTGGTTTCCCAGATGATGTCTGCAATCTACTATATATTTGTGAAAGCACTGTATGTCTGCGTCCCAAGGGCCAATCGCATAGCACCTTTGGCCTGTCACTCCGGCTCAGGCCATGCCCGCCCCCGCACACCTCTCATTGGCCTGCGTCCAACACCAATGCCACACTGTCCCACCCCTCACTGACTCTCATTGGCCTGCGTCCAACACCAATGCCACACTGTCCCACCCCTCACTGAGCTTTGGGAACGCTTTGCATGCCACGCTTCACAGCTCTCAAAACCCTCACCGTCTGCTACCACACAACTGCCGAATCAGGTACAGAATCAGCACGATCACCTACACACAACGCACGATAACACCAAACACTGCACACACAGACATTCACACAACACCAAACACTGCACACTGCCTCTTCAAAACACCACCCTCGACCCCCCCCCCCCCCCGGTCCACGCCACAGATCTCCCTCCCGCTACCGCAGACCCTCTACGGGCCGCGGCCTACACTACAACACCATCGCCACCGGCCCACACGCCACACATCTCCCTCCCGCTACGTCAGACACTCTACGGGCCGCGGACCGGGCCGCACACCACAGATCTCCCTCCCGCAACCGCACACCCTCTACGGGCCGCGGCCTACACTAAAACACCATCGGCACCGGACCACACGCCACACATCTCCCTCCCGCTACCTCAGACACTGTACGGGCCGCGGACCGGCCCGCACGCCACAGATCTCCCGCCAAACACCATCGGCACCGGCCCACACGCTCCTCCTCCGGAGGAGACCACACGCCAGATCTCCCGCCAAACACCATCCGCACCGGCCCACACGCTCCTCCGCAGGACACCGAACGCCAGATCTCCCGCCAAACACCATCCGCACCGGCACGCACGGTCCTCCGGAGACCACGGCACGCCACAGATCTCCCACCAAACAAACGCCCCCAACAAACAAACACACACTATGCTAGGTACTCACTTCGGCACCGGCCCGCACGGAGCTCTTCCGAAGGCCAGCGAATGCCACAGATCTCCCGCCAAACACCATCGGCACCGGCACACACGCTCCTCCTCCGGAGGCCACCGCACGCCACACATCTCCCGCCAAATACCATCCGCACTGGCACGCACGGTCCTCCTCCGGAGGCCACCGCACGCCACACATCTCCCGCTACCACACCCCCTCCGCTGACAAAACACCTACCACTGGAACTCAGCTGTTCGTTCAAATAAAATATATTTTGCTAACAATGCCAATTTAACCGTCTGTCTCATTTATTGCACAAACACTAATCACACCACCACTCACACACAACACTCACCCACACAACACGCAACTAACATACACTTCGCAAATTTGCCCTCATATGCATGTGCTTTCTACTGCTGTTGCTTTACAAACACAATTTTAACTAATATTACATAACATTCACATGACATTACAACTTTCACATACTACATTTACACATACTTATTCACACTTCACATCCCGGGCAACGCCGGGTATCTCAGCTAGTTACAAATAAAAACAGGAACACACCATTGCGCAGTATATAAACTCTAATACCCTAACCAGGAGAAGAATATCCCTACTTACAAGATAGACTCTTGTTGATTCAGGGGAGAGAATCTGTTCCAGGCTGTTTTCTTCTTCACCTTGATGTCCACGGACCCCACGTGGTTCCCAGGATGGCTCTCTTCACCCCGATCGGCGTCCTTGCAGGGGCAGCATGCACCGCAGCAGCCGTAGGTGGAGAAAAATGAAGACAGCCTAGTGTACTCCGCATAAAACTTTATTAACAATAATAAAAAGCAGCAATGTTTACACTCACAATTTGTAAGGGCAAACGTGCCACTCAAAGATGCCGTCCGCAGCTTGTATCCAGTACAGTGGGGATGAGGTCCACGAGGTCACGCGCCAACCGATGACGTCAGTGGCGCAGCACCTGTTGTATTCCCCAACACCACAAGGTACACAGCGGGTGACGGATGACGTGCACTGTACTAGGCTCCCTACGCGTTTCGTGACGATACGTCACTTCCTCAGGGGTTCCCTGGTTGATTTTTGCAGGAAGATTATATTCATGGCTATAAAAGGCTTCATGCACGTTAACCCTGTCACTACCAGGGGGACCTGCAAGTTGGTGGTAGTAAGAGGGTTAATCAGTTTTCCCTACTTACTCCTGTTAACCACTTTATGGGCCTGCAACTTAATTCACGGAATAAAAATTACAATCATCTAAGAGCAAAGGAGTTCAGTGTGTAATAAGGGCTGTAATATACAGCATGCGGCCGTGCGTTCCTATGCGAACGTGCGTGCATGTGCTGCATGCTTTTCGTGTATATAGTGCCGGGAGCTCCAGGTAAGGTATATGTGTGTGCATGGGTTGTGTGAGTGAAAGTAAGTCCTAGATAAGATATTTTTAAAGAAAAAAATTAAGAAATATTTTTTTTTTTACTTCTGCAATTATTCACACACACACACACACACACACACGAGAGCAGGCAGCGGCGCGAAAAGATGAATTTCCTCATCTTTGCTGCTGTCGGCTCCCCTCCCTGACTGATGTCAGCCAACTAAAAATCGCGTAGCGCGCCGCCCGGCACTATAGAACTTACCTAAGGCCTGGGACATAGTAAGCGCTTAGGTGCTGCTGCTCGCTTTTGCTTGCTGCCGCTCGCTCTACCAGCTTTTTTGCTGTCCTGGCAGAGGAGACAGCAAGCGCGCTTGGGAGGCGGGTATCACTGTGTGTGTGTCACTTGATAGCTGTCAGTGTGTGTGTGTGTGTGTGTCACTTTGAAGTGGTCTGTGTGTTTGTGTGTCACTGGGGAACCTGTGTGTGTGTATATGTGTGTGTGTGTGTGTGTGTATATTAAAAATTTAAAAAAAAGACGTGAGAATAAATTATTTATTAACATTGTGCAACTTTGATAAATATATTCGCACGCACACACATGCACACACATGCACACACATATATACACACACATGTGCACACGCACATGCACACACACACACCTCTGTGCTGCCTCTGTCTTGTCTGGTAGTTACAATGCCGGACCGGCTGCAGACCCATTGGATGGGAGCGGTCACGTGACCGCTCCTCCGCTTCCCCGAGCGGCAAATTTCAAACTTGCCTGTCTCGGGGAAGTTTCTCAGCCTCCGCACGCATCAGCAAGCATGCGGAGGGAGAAACTATAGCCGCGCTGATAACAGATGCAGGGGCTTTGTGCACCTGTTCAGCGTGGCTCAGACCGGCTCAGCGACGCTGAGTTCACTATGTCCTGGGCCTTAGAAACAGAAACAGCAAAGCTTCACAAAGTATACGTCAGCAGGTAAGGTTCCCCACAGGAGGGCAGCCTCTTGCAATGAAATCCTTCTGCAATGCATTGCAGGACTGAAAAAAGTGCAGTGCTTTCATACAATGATACAATCACAAGCTTTACTGAGCTCCACTGTAATATTTTAAATGGTGTAAACAGCAGGACCTAAACAGTTGCATTGTTATTGATTTGATTGATAGCCCTCAACTCCAACATTTGTATAAGGGAAAAAAAATAAAAGTTGCAAGTTGGTCTGTCTCTTTAGAAAATGTATGCTTAAAAGTGTCTAGTCTCACTGTGATGGGAATTTACTAAGCTGAGATGCGGCGTTATCACACCCTCATTTGGCGTTATCTGCCATTCAAGTCATTGAGGTCATGCAGACACCCCATGTTCCCGATTAGTGAATCTTGCCCAAAGAGTCTTGGTGTAACGGAGTGGCTCTCTCTACCTACACACACACACACACACACACACACACACACACACACACACACACACACACTGATACACACACACACACACACACACACACACACACACACACTTGAAATCTCCGGATTGTACTTTGAAATGAGGAATTTGCATGTGGGACTCAAAGTTTTACAAGAGACTCTTAGGTGCATATTTACAAAGCCATGCTACTCCATAGGAGACCTTTTGACCAGTTGGCTTGTGAGGCGTCTTCCTGCACTGGAAGGTTGTTTTGGCCTGACATTGCTTAGTACATATGGGCTTTAATCTTTGTATATGTTTGAATTAACATTTTATACACCAGACTGAACATTGTTCATTTATTTTCTATTTACTGTGTGAATTTTTCATTGAGTGATGGTGTGCTTTCTATAGCTTTGAGATTTTTTAGATATTTTGGTATGTAGCAACATCCTTTATATTTAAGGATCTACCAGATATATGACCTGATGTAGGCCATCTTTATATTTCTGGTAGATTGCAGTATAATCATTGTAGTAGATGGATTGGTCCTGGAAACAATTAGCTTCAAGGAGAAATCTGCCCTAACAAACCTTGATTTATTTTTTTTATACAGGTATTACTTCCTGTTTTTTAAAGGGCATGCCCATAGGAAGCCTCAACCAATGCTGTTGCAGATTCCTATTGGCTGGAGTTTTGGAAAAACATTTTGTTACCCTTAACAGAGATTTAACCCAGTAACTTCACTAGTTCCTTCTGGAACAAGGGGGGTGACGACTTTGGAGCTGCATCTAGTGGCATTTAGGAGGAAAGGAGGACATTATCTATCCCAGACTGCACATCTCAGCACTAAAATATTGCTCTCATGTCACCTCTATTTATATTTGCTGTGACCTCACTTCTCAAAATACACACTTCTTTCTACCAGCCTCTTTATGTCTCCAACTCTATTCATATATCTCCATCCCTCTTTCCTTCGCCACTTCTCAGTTCACATGAACTCCTTTCTTACCTGCGCTCTCTGACACTACACAGCTATACCCCCTGCACTAAAACCCCTACAAATCATCCTCACACATTGTCTTTCTATCCATGCTTCGCCTCCTTGCTTCTGAAGATATCTCTCCCAATCCTGGTCCCTGCCTTATTTCTACATGTTATCACCTTTGCCTCCCACATGCAACTTCCACCACTTCTGGTGGAAGTTCCACCCCTTCTAACCTCATAACTATCCCCTGGCACCCTCCCTCTCTCCCTTTCCCTGTGCCCTCTTGAATGCACACTCGCTTTCTAACAAGTTCCTCTCTATGCAGGACTTCTTTTTCTCTCACTCTTTGCTATAACGGAGACGTGACTCACTCAATCTGATGCCACACTGGAAGCTGCCCTCTCTTATGGTGGCCTTTCTTTCTCCCACACTCCACACCATGATAGGAGCCCTTCGCCTCCACCCCTGCCACTACCAAACCCTTCCTATTCCTCCCTCTTGCTTTTCCCTCCTTTGAGGCTCACAGTCTGGATTTTCTCTCCTCTCCCTGTCCACGTGGCAGTCATCTATCACCCACCTACCTCTACTCATCCCTCTTCTGTCTCTCTCTCACTTTGAATTCTGGCTCTTTCGCTCTCTCCTCAAACTCCCGTTCTTCTCCTTGGGGACTTCAACTGCCATATTGATGACCCCGCTCTCCCTTGGGCTTCCCACTTTCTCTCTAACCTCTTCTTTTGGCTTTTAACAGTGGATTGCAGCCAGTACCCACAAGGATGGCTACTACCTAGACCTGGTTTTCACTAAAAACTTCTCTGACTTCTCCATTTCCCCCTTCCTCTCTCTGACCATCACCTCATCTCATTTTCTCTCTCGCTTCTCCACTTACCCCTCATTTCTGCAGAGACCTGAGCTCTATTAACCAACCAACTTTTGATTCCACTTTACGCTCCTCCCTCAGCCCTGCTCTAGAGCCTGCTCTCACAGACATCCTTCACTACAAATTTATGCTATCCTGTTTCAACTCTGCCTTCTCTCAGGCTAAACAAACCTATTTTTCTTCACTAATCAACACGCACAAGTCTTACCCACGCCGACTCTTCTCCGTCTTTGATTCCCTACTCGGACCACCCTCGGCTGCCTGTTCTTCCTCCATCTCACCTCAGGACTTTGTGACTATTTCAAGGAAAAGGTGGAATCCATAAGTCAGGACATCCCCTCTGTATCATCCTCCCACCCTACACCTCTTCCTAACTCTCCTCTTGCCTTCCTTAACTCTTTTTCTGTTGTCACAGAGGTGGATGTTTCGTTGCTGATCTCTTCTCCCTCTACCACTTGCCCTCTTGACCCTATTCTTTCCCATCTCCTAAAACCTCTTGCGCCTACTATAATGCCTATGCTCACACAAACATGTAACTCCTCCCTCTACTCTGGTACCTTTCCTTCCTCCTTCAAAACATGCAATAGTCATACAGTACCATACTCAAAAATAGCAAGCTTGACTCTACCTGTCTTTCTAACTATCGGCCTGTCTCCCTCCTTCTTTTAGCCTCTAAACTCCTTTAAAGTCTTCTATTCTCTCACTTGCTCCATTTTCACACCTATTCTCTCCTAGACCCTCTACAATCTGGCTTCCGCACTGCTCACTCCACAGAAAAAGCCCTCACTAAAATAATTAATTACCGCTATGCTGCCAAAGACAGAGGTCATTACACTCTGCTCATATTACTCGACCTCTCTGCAGCGTTTGATACTATGGACCACCGTCTTCTCCTTCTCTTGGTATTCGTAACAAAGCTCTACCCTGATCTCCTCTTACCTCTCCCATCGTACTTTGTGTCTCTTTTGCAAACACCTCCTCCTCCATTAATCTCTATGTGGGGGTACCCCAGGGCTCTATCCTGGGACCTCTCCTCTTTTCTCTTTACACTCTCTGGGTGACCTAATCACATCTCTTGGGTTCAAATATCACGTCTATACTGACGACACACAAATTCCATTTTCAACCCCATATCTTACACCTGCTGTACAGACCAAAGTTTCTGAATGTACCTCTGCTATATCATCCTGGTTGGCCCTCCGTCAACTTAAACATGGCAAAACCTGGCCCTACTACCTCCTTCCACATTACTGTTGGAAGTACTGTCATACACCTAGTGGCACCAGCACGCTGCCTAGAGTTTACATTCGACTCTCTCACATTCAAAACGCATCTAAAACCTGTCGCTTTTTCCTCCGCAATATTACAAAAAGATAAGCCCTTTCCTCTGTTGCTCGACTGCTAAAACTCTGGCCCTCATTCTCTCCCGACTTGATTACTGTAACCTCCTGCTGTCCGGCCTTCCTGCCTCTCACCTGTCTCTCCTACAATCTATCCTAAACGCTGCTGCCAGAATCACTCTACTATTTCCTAAATCTGTCTCAGCATCTCCCCTGCTGAAATCACTCTCCTGGCTTCATCAAATCTCGCATCACACACTCAATTCTCCTCCTCACTTTTAAAGCTTTACACTCTTCTGCCCCTCCTTACATCTCAGCCCTAATTTCTCACTATGTACCATCCAGACTCTTGCGTTGTGCTCAAGGATGTCTTCTCTCTACCCCCTTTGTATCTAAAGCCCTCTCCCACCTTAAACCTTTCTCACGGACTACCCCACACCTCTCGAATGCCCTTCCCCTCAATACCCGACTAGCACCCTCAATATTCACCATAAAACACACCTGCTTAACGAAGCATACGAGTAGCTCCGTGGCTAATAGACACCTCATACATAAATCTTGGCCCCTTGCCGACGCACTTACCAGAACCCCCTCCTACTGTCTCTGTACGTTCTTCCTACCAACCAATTAGATTGTAAGCTCTTCGGAGCAGGGACTTTTTTCCCTAAATGTTATTTTTATGTCTGAAGTACTTATTCCCATGATCTGCTATTTGTATTTGCTATTTATGAGGACAAAACACTATGTATACAATATAATTGAAATTGCTGAGTCTACGTTTAAGAGCACCACACAGTCTGGTCTTCTACTGTGCTATTTATGATTGTCACGTGTATTACTGCTGTGAAGCGCTATGTACTTTAATGGCGCTATATAAATAAAAAGACATACATACATTTAGCTTAGAAGAGATATATATATATCTATCGCAAATTAAAATATTACGGTGTTCTCATTTGCATGTCTTAAACAGGTTTGCAGCCCTGCCTTTCACCATTATCACCCAGCATACAGTGCTTCCACTGCAAGGGATTCTGGGAAGTGACATGCAAATGAGCACACAGTGCCACCTTTTGCTTCAAAACCATATAACACGGTCCCCTAAAGCTTATGCTTGCTGCATTTCACAGCTTTTATGCATAGCCTGGGTTAAGATGCATAGCCAGTAAACCCACCCACAGACAGCTGTTTCGACCTTAATGGGTCTCATCAGTGTGGGGTTGGTTATACTGGCTTTGCAGAAAATTAAGCTTTGGATAGGTTTCACCATACTTAGTTAAGTTATGGTGGGTAAAAAAAAGTGACAAAACCCTCCACAATTAAGCATATAGCAACTGGAAATATTACTGTATTACTTTGCATGTCACTTCCCAGAATCCCTTGCTGCAGTGGAAGCACTGTATGCTGGGTGATAATGGTGTATGCAAAGTATATATACACACGTTTTGGAGTGGTAATCAGCCTAGCTACCCACCCAGTTAGATAGGGCATATACAGTATTGTCTAGTTAACCTCCAAAGTGGAGCAGGTTTTTCTTTTATGTTTACATTGTTAAAGGAACAGGCAATAAAGTCTTATATTAATTTTTCTACCCTCTACTGATGTAAATTTCTGATTAAATAAAGCTTCTTTTACTAATTGCGCTTGGATTGTTTATGGAGAGCAGTGACCGCCCAGACTCTGTTTTTCTTCTTATATTAATTTCACCCTAAAACGGTCTCCATTTGCAAACATCATCTCTTACAGGCTTTAAAAAAAAAAAAAAACCACAGTAGGAGGAATACTCCTTGTAGAATATAGTCACGATTGTGACAAAACACAAAGTTGTATATCAATATAGTTTTTACATGAGCATACAAGATCCTCACATCTCAGTACATTTCTTAAGCTTTGAACCTCCACAAAAAACACATACATGCTCATGTTTATTCCTTTCCATTTTTACAAAAACCTAAAAGAAAGTGAAAGCTTCATACATATTTAAGCAAAATTGTATGTTGTAAAAATAAGGGGGGGGGGGGAAAGGAATCCAAATTTTTTTTTTTAAATGTGGAATTGTAAATAAGAATAAAAGTATTGGTACCATCACGTCAAAAACTGGAAATAGAGCAATCAATAACGCCACTTCACAAATGTTAATTGTGGCAGTGTTACTTTAATTCTCTCAGAAGATCCGAAATAAGAAAGCGGTTATTTGTATTTACAAAAGGCAAATACTTCACTTCATAAATGACAGACATTTTTGTTAAACTTTAATTTACAGACACGACAGTGTAAATAGGATTACAAGTTGTATATTCTATGACTCACGGAGCTTATTCATTAAGGTGCAATAGTACCGATCTGGGCACTATTGTAGGGGGAACTCCCATAGCTCACAATAGTGTCCTACTTAACAATAACCCGCATAATAAGGCTATGTCCATACAGCTTTCATCCGAGCGGAGGCGTGCGACTGCGTGACAGCCGCGTGAAGCGAGTGGTTTTTTTGGCCATGCTGGACGTGCCGTGGGGGCGTGTCTAGGGGTGTCACGGAGCTGGGTCGCCCGCATTGGGCAAACCGCTCACGTGACCTGCCCATCCCACCGAGAAATCGGTTTCAACTGATTTCCTGTGCCACGCGTGTGCTGTCGCGCAGTCTGTGGGCGCGATCAATGCCTGAGGGCAATGTGATCGCGCCCCGCGTCTGCGGCAGCATGGATTTAGCCTAAGACACCTGGAGATTGCAATTGACATTTTGCAAATCTCTGTGGGCTATGTAACTGCAATTTTACAGCAAAACTGAACCAAAATGCATAATTTTCACTCTGCTCCTCTTTGCGTCGTTGCACCGTGTGTCATGTTGCAATTTGTGACGTGTCAATAGGAGGCTTCAGGGAGAAGTCAGGTGGCTCTCATATTATAATGAGATGCATCAAACGGTGTGCCATTTATTTTCTCTTTATGTGTAACACTTTGACATTAGATTTATTGGTTGATCTGCACCAGGTGGAAGAACCCGCATTAAAGAATTTGCTACATATGACAGTTTGGAACAATAAAATTGTGAACTGCATCAAAACACCTTGTTATTTGTGTGTGTTAATACACAGACCCCGTTTTACAAAAGGATTTAGATCTGTTTTTAAAGTAAGTATTTGAGGGTGTTTTCCTGGGGAATGTGCATGTGGTAGTGTTCAACGGTCGTACCTGTGGTTCACTGATCAGCTCAGGTTGTCCTATATCTGTATACAAAAACACTTAACAACCTACACTGACAGAGGGGTCTGCGATACATTGTCACTCGCTGTACTGCATTGTAGGCTCCTGCAGCAGTGAATGGTTAAACCAAAGGAATGCCATCTCCAACCATAAACCAAGCAGGTTTAAATGGGAAATACAGAGAATAAACAGCTTGAATCGTATTTTTCGGTACTTTACTGGTTGTACCTGGGAATAAACTTGTTGATCCTTGTCAAGTCTGTATTACAGTTGTCATCACTTCCAGGAGTAGTGCCAGTTAAGAGCCGTGTGGAATGAAGCATCACTGAGCCCATTTATGGCTGCGTTTATCCCACACTACGAGAGGGGAAGGAACACACCACAGCAATAACTGCTATGTTCTATATAATGATTTCTCAGAAGGTCAATTCCTTCATGCTGTCACCGTTAGCAGGGGAGAGATTGGAATTCTGATGGAAGGGGTTTTAAGATTCCGAATAATTGATACAATGGACATAATGAATTAGGAGGATCGCTCAGGACACAGATATTCTGTTCAGACATGAAAAGGCCTTTCTAACAACAGAGCTGTAATACAGACCTGGCTGAGCTAAACCAATGGGTTTGTAGCAGCAGGTGTGTCTACATTTAAACAACTTTAGCCGTGTTGATTTAAAAAAGAAAAAAACAACACACCTCTACCACATAGGACACGACTCTTGTAATGATTTTATCTATTGACAGTCTCTGACATACTAATTCACCATTATCATCCAATGTGGACTCTGTGAACCACCTTAGCTAAACCAGTCTTGAAAGTGTATATATTTTTAATTTTTTTTTATCCAAGGCCTGTTTTGAATAGTGGATTAAGGTGTTTGGTTCCTGAATCCCAAAAAGGAATTTGGGAGGAGCCTTATACTTCTTTCTTCTTGAGAATCAGCGGACCCACGTTATCCCCCGTTAGCTCGTTGTGCTTGTTATGTGAGCCGTCACAAGCAGGAAACTATGAGAAAAGGACAGAGAGAGAGTAGAGTTATTTAGAGTGATCATAAGCCAAGTGAATATTCCTAAACAGAGGCATGATATACTGTACAACAATTCCATCTAGGAAGGACACAAAGATAAAGAGTGCATGTAGGGCAGGTAGCTCATTTTTTTTGAAGGAGCAGAGCCACTGAGGGTTCGATCACTTCATTTACTTTTCTCATTAACCTTTCACTGACTGTGTGGACTCCTGGTGCTCATTTGCAAGCTGCTTTCTTGCAAGCGGTGTTCAGCTTTTACTGTACCATTAGTGGATTCTTGCTGCCCGGCTATTAGCTGTTTAGCTGTATTTAGCCTACACTATATGTTTGCTATCTATTCTCAGGGGTGTCTGATTTGACCAGGTATAGGGGAAGGGAGGCTTAGGGAAGTACCTCTCGGTCCTTTTGGACCAGGGGGAATGGGCCAGATGAAGAGGTAGTCCCTCGAAACGTCGCCCCCCTAGCATACTTTCCGTTCTCCGTTTTTTGTGTATATTCCTTGTGTTTCATGTTTTTTCCCCTTTTCCTTTCCCCCCCCCCCCACCCCTCACTTTGTGACATGCCCATTTATGATACTGGTTTCTGCAAACACATTTGATTTATTTCTGGTTCATTTTATTATTAAATGTTTATTCTGCATTACAACTGTTTTCATCATTTAGCTATTAGACAGTGAGTGCTGGTACTTACGTAGATTTGTTAGTACATTTCTGTGTATGTTGTGGCTTGGAAGACTGCTAAAATTGGTGTAGCTAGGCTGTTTCTTGGGCTACTAAGTCTGCCCTCCCGGTTTGTAAGTCCTGGTAAGAACAAGCCTGCCAGGAATTATCATGGATTTTCCCCACTCATAGTAGCTTCTGAGAGTGACAGGGGAGGCGGTGGGACTAGGCCTGTGTGTGTCCAATCACTGGATTCAGACCTGGTACCTACTTTCCTTGTACTTAAGAAGCTGCACGGCTAAATTTAGTCAGTGCCTCTACCTCCTTGAAGAATGCTGTGTATGCTGTTCCATCTGCCAGTGTACTAAATAAAGTGATCCTGTTCAAAGATATCTTCCTGTCTGAGACTACAATCAGGGGGAGGGGCAGTAAATTCTCCTAAAGGGATTGTCCCCACATCCCTGGGGCCTGCAAGAGATGGAGGCGCTGTCACCGTGAGAAAGAATCAGTTACTACCCCAGAAGCCTGTCCTGTTCTCCTCCACAACACCGCAGGAGACTCAGATCTACTGTAACCCAGCAGGTATGCACCACACCACCCTGTGTAATGGCAGAATCTCCCAGAGAGGGGGGGGGGAACTGTTACATTGGTTCCACTGTTTCAGATAATAAAAACTGCATATTTTCTATGCCAGGTCATAGGAATACAGTCATGAAGCAAACTGCAGCAGTGGGCTGGGAGTCTTAAGCAGCTCATAGCCACAGTGAGAAGGTTACATGGTATTGAAAGTGCCAATTTGTTTGTTAACCACATTATAGTAGGAAGAGCTGTGTAGCGCTGTGTTTTATAATATTTGCTCTTACCTCATTAACAGATGAGCTCTCAGGATATCCAAACAGCATGCAAATAACTTCCATTTAAAAGTATATAGCACTGAGTAAGAGCTATTTGATCTGTACTAGTAAAGTGAGGTAAATAAAGCACCCCAGCTAGTCACTGAGGAGATCACTGCTTGACAGTAAAAGTGATTACAGCTGAAATACGAGTTAAAGCAGCAGTCCAAGCTGCAGTTTAATATGTGCATCAATACAATCCACACAATGATAAGTAATTAGCTAAGTTGCCAATCGATCCATTCTCCTATGATCGATCGGTGAAGATTCGGCTCGGGTGTTCACTAAATGGCTGTCAGTGCAGCAGAAGAGGACCAAAGATGCAAAGTTCTGTGGGGAAGATCATGTGATCAGGCAGGCACTAGATACAATTGGTGTACTGCTACAGGGGGGGCAGTGCTCGAAAAGGGGTGTGCCAGAGCCTGTGTCAGCAGAGGAAGGGGATGTGACTGAGCATATTTTGTTTCTATAGCAACTATTCACATAGTACAGAACTGATTAAAAAAAAAACATGTAGGATATTGCTTGGTTTGCAGCTTTAAAGCATTTTGTGCTCTTGAAATGTATGTATGTATGTATGTATGTATGTATGTATGTATGTATGTATGTATGTAGTGCCATTAATATACATAGCGCTTCAGTGGTAATACACACGACAATCATAAATAAAAAATAATATTTGTAACGCATAATTGGAAGAAGTGCTTCAGACATAAAAGTAATATTTTGGAAAAGGAGTCCCTGCTCCGAAAAGCGTGCAATCTAATTGGTAGGTAGGAAGAACGTACAAAGACAGTAGGAGGGCGCTCTAGTAAGTGCGTCTGCAGGGGGCCAAGCTTTATGCATCAGGTGTATAGTATTAGCCACGGAGCTACTCGTATGCTTCGTTAACCAGGTGTGTTTTAAGGTGGGTCTTAAAGGTGGGTAGAGAGTGTGCTAGTCGGGTATTGAGAGGGAAAGCATTCCAAAGGTGTGGGGCAGTCAGTGAGAAAGGTTTAAGGCGGATGAGGGCTTTAGATACAAAGGGGGTAGAGAGAAGGCATCCTTGAGCAGAACGCACGAGTCGGGATGTGCAGAGCAAGAAATTAGGGCTGAGATGTAAGGAGGAGCAGAAGAGTGTAAAGTTTTAAAAGTGAGGAGGAGAATTGAGTGTGAGTTGCGAAATTTGATCGGAAGCGAGGAGAGGGATTTCAGGAGGGGAGACCCCGAGGCAGATTTAGGAAAGAGTACAATGATTCTGGCAGAGGCGTTTAGGATAGATTGTAGGGAAGACAGGCGAGAGGCAGGAAGGCTGGAGAACAGGAGGTTACAGTAATCTTGACAGGAGAGAATGAGGGCCCGTGTCAGTTTCAGCAGTCGAGCAACAGAGAAAAGGGCGTATCTTTGTAATAGTGCAGAGGAAAAAGTGACAGGTTTAGATACGTTTTGAATGTGAGAGGATAATGTGAGAGAGGAGTAGAGTGTGACTCCTAGGCAGCGTGCTTGCGCTACTGGGTGTATGACAGAACTTCCAGCAGTAAATGTGGAAGGAGGTGGTGGGGCCAGGTTTGGGATGAAATATATGAGGAGCTCTGTTTTTGACATGTTAAGTTTAAGGAGGCGGAGGGCAATCCAGGATGATATCACAGAGAGACATTCAGAAACTTTGGTCTGTACAGCAGGTTTAAGGTCAGGGGTTGGAAAGTTAATTTGTGTGTCGTCAGCATAGAGGTGATATTTGAACCCAAGAGATGTGATTAGGTCACCTAGAGAGAGTGTGTACAGAGAAAAGAGGAGAGGCCCCAGGACAGAGCCCTGGGGTACCCCCACAGAGAGATCAATAGAGGAGGAGGAGGAGGTGTTAGCAAAATAGACACTGAAAGTACGATGGGAGAGGTAGGATGAGATCCAGGATAGAACTTTGTTACGAATACCAAGAGTATGGAGAATGTGAAGGAGAAGAGGGTGGTCCACGGTGTCAAATGCTGCAGAGAGGTCGAGTAATATGAGCAGAGTGTAATGACTTCCGTCTTTGGCTGCATGGAGGTAATTAGTTATTTTAGTGAGGGCTGTTTCAGTGGAATGAGCAGTGTGGAAGCCAGATTGTAGAGGGTCTAGGAGAGAATAGGCATTGCGAAAATGGAGCAAGCGAGAGAATACAAGACGTTCAAGGCGTTTAGAAGAAAAAGGCAGGAGGGAGACAGGTCGATAGTAAGAAAGACAGGTAGGGCCAAGCAAACACAAACAATGGTGTCATCTAAATACCCCTTGCCTCCCACAGGTTTTTCACCTTGGAGAAAATAATACTCAATGGCCAAATCTGCTCTCTTGCACCCCTATTCAAGATGCTTTGATGGAGCGGTCTTCTGTGGAAGATTTGAGCACTGTTTACAGCATTTTGAATGAGGCCTAAATTACATGTATCCTGCACTAGTCACCAAGTTCCCACTTAATATAAAAATATTTCACTTATGTACAAAAAAAGTGGTCCCCTGGAAATGTCTAAAAGCCCATCTGTATTGATGTCAGTGGAACCTGCCAGTGCTCCACAAAAAAATGTTAATGCCATTGTCATAACGGATTCGTTTGTTACAGTCCTGCAGAGGAACACATTAAAATATACATAAAGAGATCCCATAATGGACCTTCTGACCATGGGAAAATTCCCATACATTCCAGTGGATAGATAGGATAGATAGGATAGATAGGATAGATAGGATAGATAGGATAGATAGGATAGATAGGAGCAGTGATACGCTCAGAGAAAATATTTACTGTTGTATGTCTGAGATCTCATCTATATACCTTAGTTCATCCACTTGCACATGTATGTTTGCTTAACTTTATGCATTTTTTTTCCTGGTATGCATAGTTTATTAAATTGATACTCATGTATTTTTATTCTCCTTTTCTTTAGGTAAATATTATTGTTTAACCCTTTAGCCCAGATCCCCAGAAGGGTGCTAAGCTTCAGCACACCTTCACTCGCATCAAGCGCGCCCTCACTCCCCTCTCCATCAAGAGAATGAATGGGAGTAAAGATTTGCTTATATTTATTTTAGGTGAGGATAGTTACAGTATACTGCATTTTGCTGCATAATGTAAGAAGAAAAAACTGCAGTAGTATAATATATATATATATTATATTATACTACTGCAGTTTTTTCTTCTTACATTATGCAGCAAAATGCAGTAACTATCCTCACCTAAAATAAATATAAGCAAATTCTTCGATCCGGACAGCCCTAAAGCCCATTACATTTACATGTACATCTTTACTCCCATTCATTCTCTTGATGGAGAGGGGAGTGAGGGCGCGCTTGATGCGAGTGAAGGTGTGCTGAAGCTTAGCACCCTTCTGGGGATCTGGGCTAAAGGGTTAAACAATAATATTGTGTATATATATATATATATATATATTTATTACAGTGGGGTACATTTTAGTTTCTCACGACTCACTTTCTTTGCTCAGTAAACATTGTGAGAATGTACTTACTGTCTTAGAGCGCCAGCACCGGCAGTAGGCAGCTTTGGCGAGTTGCAGATCCTCTATGTTTATCTCGTTCACTACCTTAGGGTTCTCCTTCTGGATCTTGAGATTAATCAGGCTGTCCTTCTGTTGTTTTTTCTTCAGCAGGAATGGACGGATTGCAAGGTATCCAAGCAGTGCCAGCACACCGAGGAATGGCAATAACCGCAGCCATTCAGACACTGCAAAGGGAACATTGTATTACTATTCAAATTATTATTATCTAGATGCTATACTTCAAGAACGTCTCACAGTTGCATGTATGCAAGTGATCACTGGCATTGCGTCCTGCTTTTTGATGCCACCAGAATTACTTGTAAAACCTACATAAATAATTCAGTGTGAAGCCAACATACCCTCTGTAACAAATGCCAATAATTTACAAGTCATGAGCGGTAGTTTGCTCGAATTATTCTCACAGATGCTGTGTGCAGTGCTTTCCTAGCAACTCACATTTTAGGGTCATGAAGAAATCTGGTTACAAATATATTGTTCTCCCGATCTTAGCTTGAAAGCATCAAACCTACTGTTTAGCCTTCAGTTAGGGAAAACCCTATAGAATAAGCTAGAGAAATTCTTATAATAACCCCTTCATTCAGAAGGAAGGCATTGGTCCCCCTAAAACGTTATGCTCACTCTCATGGATACTCTTGCATTTTTTCTTGGTCTTTATATATTTTTGAAGTGAAACTTCTTTGGTGGCAACTACAGAGTTTTAATGGGAAAATTGTCGTTGCTTGTAACGAAAATGTGTACCGGAGGTTACGTCATGGCCTGGTGATAGCCGCGTATGCGCAGAAGCAGCCACTGAACTCTGCGCATTGCGCAGAAGGGGCCGCCGGACTCTGTGCATGCGCTGAATGGAGGACACCCCCCCTCACACACACCACTGTTACTAGAGGAATTCCAAGTGAATATAAATATAGAAGTGCAAATAGGAAATTGAAAAAAAAAAAAAAGTACCATTTATAATAAGAGGCAGAAGTGGAAAACATGCAAGGTGTGTAAACATATAACACATGAATAGTAACTAATAATTATAAAAATAAAAAGAGGGGGGGTGCCGAACACGCGTTCTAAGTCATTCTTTGCGTTTTGTCACTAAAATTGTGTTTGGTTTTTTATGATTTACATTGAATTAAACACTTCTGAAAGTAACGGCATTTACATACGTTAAAATCCAAAATATATGTGTTTTACTTTAGTTATCATAAGCCAATTATATCATGTATTCCAAATGATACTATGGAAATTTCAAACAAAAATAAAATAAATTATACTCTGAAATGTATTTAATTGAATTAAAAACCATTACCAATCGCAAATACAATTTCTGTGACAAAATACAAAGAAGTTTCACTTACAATGTGCGTGCTCAACACACACACACACACACACACACACACACACACCACCCCCCACCCCCCCACCCCCCATGTTTTGCCAGGAGTATAGCTGTATGTTAGAATACATTTATTCCACTGATCTTTTAATGTGAAGTATCCATGCCTTGTTTTTTCTAGGTACTACACAGGTATGAGGTCTTATGCAAGTCTGGTTTATAGCATGAATAGCTTTAGTTTGATAGTATACAAAAAAACAAAAAAATATGCGTCACCATGTTTCATTGAGATAAGTGTCTACAAGATCAAATAGTTTACAAAATAAGTGTGCTCCAACAAAAACAACTATAAAATGAATGGGAATCACAACTGTGCAGCTTTAAGTACAGTAAAATATCTATACATGTGTGTGCGCCTGTGTAAATACGATCTCAACTGAAATGTTAACCAGGCAACGAACAGTTTAATCTGATTAGATGGTCAGTCCATAAGTATGAGCCGTCAAGAGAATGATGCTCTCAGAAAGTAGCTATTTTTATAACCTGGTATGATTTAAAGTAGTGTTTCCCAACTGGGGTTCCACGTCACCCTGAGGTTCCATGAGAGGATTAAAAGGGTGCAGCAGGATTTCTTAGTTCTCCTAGAGCAGGGCAGTTTCTTCTATCCTGATTGGCTGCTGTTTGGTAATGCAGCCAACCAGGAGGTGGTGTCAGGAGCCTGTGGGGTGTGGCCAAGCAGAGGAAGAAGCAGGATGGTCAGGTGTGTGCATGTGTGTTTTCGGTGACTCTCTGCCCCCTCCGACTCCCTTGCCCCCACTCTCTGTCTCCTGTGACAGTCTCTGTCCTGTGTTTTCTGTGACCCTGTCCTGTTGTAGGGGTGCCACAGCAACTGAGCACTGTGTTAGGGATGCACCGAGAAAAAAAAAAAAAAGTTGAAAACCACTGATCTACAGTATGATTACACAACACCGCAACGCCACCGATGGCAAGTGCTGCCGATTTTAAACTTTGTAAAATTAATGTCTATCAGGCTTCCCAGCAGGCACACTTAATGTAAACAGGAGGTACTGTATATACATAATGTTTCACAGGGTAGATCAAAAACGGATATAGTTATTTCTTGAATATGTCGGAAGGCCAGAGATTTCCTTATATATTACAGCGCTGCTAGCGAGTACTGAATACATCATTACATTTGCATCGCCCTTGTCCAATAAGCCATGGCTAACCAAGTCTCGGTGTGACACCCATGCATCCATGTTAACATTACACAAATCCAGACCACACACAGACTGATGATCTTACTTTAGAGTATGGAGAAGGGTTATGATTCTGGGATCTTATGCTCAGGTGTCATTTTATTTTTTTGCTCTACACTGACCTTTGATTGAGTTATTTTTTTTTTTAGGAAAACCTATCCTGCTCATGCAATTTGTAAGGCCCATACTGAGACATAAGCCCCCTGCCGGCACAGGAAGACACTTTATGGCCCGTTCACATGAAGGAATCATAAGATGTCTTCCGGCACTACAAGAGGTCTTATGGTGCACAGCTCAGCAAACATGGGCCACTATCTTCCCACCTGATATGATTGGTACAAATATTGGATCTCTTCAGCATGCATATCCTTGTACCCCTGCTTGGATCTAGGGGTATTATTCAGCACACTAAAGATGTCTCACACCTTACTCTGTATGTCCAAGTATATCATATTAAAAGTTGAAAAATATAAAAATAAAACACTATAAAGAGGTAAAAAAACAAAAACAGCAGAGATGGCTTTGTATTGAAAAGAGCAATACTTTCAGTGAAATGCAACTCCCATGTATGCCGCTAGGTGGATCTGCACCATTATGACAGCAGGGAAAGATCAAGAATACTCATGAAGCCTCTGGTTTACATGACACCATTACTCCTAGGGTTCCCTTACAGTGTCCACCATCCATCACAAGGGCCAGCAAGCTACTGGTCTTCATAACGTTCACTTAACAGGCCTTTTCTAATATGGTCAAGGGATAATAACAGCGATCGCTCGGAGAGCCATAGACACGCAGTGATCTGCTTGAAAGCAGGGGGGACATGTTAACAGAAAGTAAAATTGCCCGTTTTTATCCTCACCACATACTTCATTGTAGATTCGATGTTGGTTGCGATACTTTTTAGTGAACCAATATTGGAGTTTTTCGTAGATGAAGAAAAACCTGTGAGGTTTTGAAAGCTCTGTATACTGAAACTTCACGTATGCTGTGACAGCACTGTTGGAAGGAAGCATATAAATCCCAAAGTGGGGAGTACGAGGAGATACACTCGAAGTGGAGAGGCGAGAGGTTTAGCATAAATGAGCAGGATCCAAGTGTGGTGTCTGTGGTGTCGGAAGTAGCGGATGTGCAAACGCAATCAAACTTTTAGAGCAGAAAGTTGTATTAAAATGTTCCAAATTGTTTCAAATGCTCTTGCTTTTCTCTGTAGCATTAAGGTTAAAAAAAAAAAAAAACACTGATCAATGTTTTTAATAAAAACTTCAATCAATCAAAGCTGAAGCTCTACCCTGTCAGTGCTTGGGAGAGGGGGAATGGGGGGGGGGGAGGGGGTGGACGAGAGCAGGGAAAGCTAGTTAGCTGGCCATGGGTAGGAAATGCAGCACTGTGTTGCAAGTGGCTGCAGGTCAGGGTGGAGACGGATGCTGGCACAGAGCCCAGTTCTAGCTGGTTGTGGATGCCCTCAACTGGTTTTAAAAATCGGGGACACTGTCACTAATATCAGCTGCATCACCTGTCTCTGCTACGCCCAGCATTACCTGTGTTGCTGCTCAATCTTGAGCTGAAGAACCACCAGCAAGTGGTGATGATGTGGTGGAGGTTGATGAGGCACTGCAGGAGAAAGAAATTGGTAGGACACAGGTTGGGAGTATGACGGTAGGGGTAGATTTGCCTGCTTTAATAAAAGGTTAAGCCCGCCGTTATCCCTACCTGTCAATAATACAGCTGTACACACACACACACACACACACACACACACACACACACACACACACACACACACACACACACACACACACACACACACACACACACACACACACACACACACACACACACACACACACACACACACACACACACACACACACACACACACACACACACACACACTTCAGGGACTAGGAGTTAATTCTGTGTTCAGTTGGAAATGTGGCAAGTTGCCTGTGACCTTTTCCATGTTACTCTTTATGTAACTCTTTTAATGTTGCATTTTCATCCACCAATAAGGGAGCCAAGTCATATTGAAGGCACCTGGCCCTGGCCCTCCCTAAATGTATCTATGTGGTGCCATGGGGTATAATAGAAGGGGGGGGGGGGGGAAAGCCCGGTTAGTTAGAATTCCAGATAGAGTTTCAGGCATGAGTGTTAGTGCCAGTTCCAGGCCTGAAGTCCAGTTCTTGTGAGACTCTGCAGGGGAGAAGAATGGGAAAAATCTCCTAACAGAGATCCCTGCACTTAAGCCTCCAGTGTGTTCCCCAGTTGGGTGGGGGGGGGGGGGGGTATGTCTTATGAATGTGAACAGTTGTGGTTGTACTTTATGTCTTTATTTATATAGCGCCATTAATGTACATAGCGCTTCTCAGTAGTAATACGTGACAATCATATAAATAACAGATAATACAAATGACAGATCATGGGAATAAGTGCTTCAGACATAAAAAGTAACATTTAGGAAGAGGAGTCCCTGCTCCGAGGAGCTTACAATCTAAATTGGTAGGTAGGAAGAATGTACAGACACAGTGGAAGGGCATTCTGGTAAGTGCGTCTGCAGGGGGCCAAGCTTCATGTATCGTGTATAGTATTTGCCACGATGGTTATTTTCCAATAAATTCACTTGTATTAACTCTGTAGTGTTAGTACTCCCCGTCACGGGAGACTAAGACTTTCAGCAGCAACACAACTGATGGAAGCCTAACTGGGTCAGATGCACTACTCGTTGTTGGAGAAGGCGAGGGTGAGAATTAGTGAGAAGCTCATGGGGAAGGGAAGATGGAGGACCATGGCAGATGTCACAGTGGTACGCCCCAGGCTGTATTTTATACAACTCCCCAAGCCCACAGGCATTATACTGGCGTGACTGTACTCCCTGAAGAACCACTTCTCATTGGTGTAGAAATGATTTGAATTACTTCCTCTCAAACAGCGCAAAACAGTCCTTGCTGCTGTTTTCTGCTCCCAGATTCACCGGAGCTTTGAATTTACATGCACACAAACAGAAAAAAAGAAGCGCAACAAAACGGTTGCCTGTTTTTATCCTCACCACATACTAACAGACACAGACATAGATAAATGTCTAGTAATTTATAGCATAAAACGTAATAAACACTTGCATGTAAAAATTTTAAACAAATCACCAGCATCTGCATAAAATGCCATTTTGTTTAGCCATGGATAAACGCAGAGCGAAAGTACAGTATTTTGAATAATATGTTTGCTCCTACTATACTGTACTTTAAATCCAAACAGCTAGTATTTTGAGTATAGCTTGTGGTAACTATAGATGTGGCAGTTGTAATATGTGCTAGTGTATGGATAAGGAGGTGGTAATTGGAACCACTCAACAAAAGATTAAAAGATCAGAGAATTCATAAATTGTAACTCAAATGTTTGAAGTATATGGTGATTAATTGTCCAACATATTGGGAAACACATTAGATCTTCCCCCGATCTGTTCATAAAGACTATCGTTGCAGGAGAAATCAACGTAGAAGGAAAGCCAGAGGAATAAACAAACACGGGTGTACATCCGCTCTTTGCGCTTATCCAAGAGCTACACAGGATGGCGTTTTATGCAGACACTAGCGATTTCAAATGGTGTATGCAAGTGCCTATTACTAAATGTTATACTACAAATTAATCCCATTCTCCACTGCTTCTTTTCGTTTGTGTGCATTGTGTGAATTACCATGCCATGGCGGCAAGAGTAAGACAGGGTGTGGTGCCCACAGGCAGACTGCGCTCTATAGCATGGCAGCACATTGTTCTGCAAGGACATTGTTAGTAGGGGCATTTCTAATGAAGGACTGCAATCACTGGCTATAACATATGCAAGACTGAGCCGCCCTAGTCCTTTTTTTTTTTTAAACGAAGCGCCAGTGCCAGCCTTACAGTACGGTAAAGCTCGTTGTGACCCTTAAGTTGCTCCTCCTCATCTAGGTGATACTAAAACCAATTGGCTCAGTCCCATCCTCTGGCCTACCCTTTTCTTTCTCTCACTCCATCTCCCTGTCGGGGCACGGTCGCAAGAGAGAACATGGACCTAGTTTACGATCATGATAAAGATGTGAACTAGCTACTGACATTGATTAATCTTGGCCATTTTTCAGCTTGGGATTGTGGTGTGATGCAGCATCATTTATTTTTTTGAATAACCGATGGACAATGCCTTTACTATTCTCATTCTCCCATATGCAAATCCTCATGCTGCTTAGTTCTGCTGCTTCCTCTGTGGCCTCTTCCTCTGACATGGTATGAACACTGATGCTTCTGCTATTGTGCAAAGTTGCTGTTACAGAGGGTCTAAGCACTTCAGGTTTTTTTTAGAGATAGATAGATCTATCTATATCTCTCAACCCTGTTATAGCACGATCCGCTACAACACGGATCTTGATTTAAAAAAAAACATCTCCAAGGTTTTTTTTTTTTAAATAACATTTAATGCTTTATTACACACACAATTCCCGCATGTGTATTATATAAAATAATCTATATCTATAAGTCTCAAATAATGTTTGTGTGTGTATGTCTTCCCCGTGCGATTGGCCCTGTGTTCCCCCTGTGTCATTGGCCACGGACGCACCCCCCGCCCCCCTCACCCCTCACATTGCACCTCTTGCCCTCACTTGGATTAGGAATCTCACTTAGCAGGACCATCCACACCACTACCACCCGCCGCCGGCCTCACCTCTCCCCCACCACCAACCCCCCTCCCCCCCCACCACCAACCCCCCTCCCCCCGGTCACACCACTACCACCCACCGCTCCTCGGCGCCGGCCTCACCTCTCCCCCACCACACCCCCTCCCCCCGGTCACACCACTCTGTGTCCCTGTCTGCCGCTGAGGCCCCTTGCCCCCGGGTATCACCTCCACCCCCCCCTGGGTAGCGCACTCCCCCCCGCCCCCCCCCCCCTGCGTCGGTCCACCGGACCCTGCCGCGTTGCACGTGTGCTCCAGTGGCCTGCGCATGCTGCGGCTCCAGCCTGTGGCTGCTCCCGCTCATCGGGCACTTCCGCCTCCTCCCTCACGCCCCGCTCCGGGTTGCCGTGCGCTCGGCGGCCTCCACTGCATGCTCCGCCCCCCCACGCAGGACCGACCGCTCAGAGCGCCCGGACAGGAGAGAGGCGCCTTCTGGACCGGTGGGAGCGCGGAGACTGGACGGAGGTGGCTGGTGTCCACCTGTGGGGGGTACGGGCGGGTCCTCACTGCAGTTGTTGTGGGTGCCCGAAAACATGTGTGTGTGCGACACTGTGTGTGTGTGTGTGTGTGCGACACTGTGTGTGTGTGTCTCACGGTGTGTGTGGCACTGTGTGCTGCGCCGGGGGGTTGGGGGGGGGGGAGGAGCGGGAGGCTTTGGTCCCGGGCAGCGCCGGGTCTCTCAGCTAGTAATTTATAAATTATACCATACACATGCAGGAATTGAACCCCTACACCACAGGGTTAGTGTGATGAATCTGATGATCGAAAGTCAAATTGAACCATCTCCCCAAGCTTGGGAGAACGTACGTAAGCGCCGCGTAAGTCATCGCGGTGGTATGTCTTTATATAGCGCCATTAATGTACATAGCGCTTCACTGTAGTAATACACGTGGAAATTATATAAATAACAAATAATATAAACAACAGGTCATGGGGATAAGTGCTTCAGACATAAACGTAACATTTAGGAAAAGGAGTCCCTGCTCCGAGGAGCTTACAATCTAATTGGTATGTAGGAGGAACGTACAAAGCCAGTAGGAGGGCATTTTGGCAAGTGCTTCTGCAGGGGGCCAAGATTTATGTATCTAGTAATATCTACGGTGCTACGCATATGCTCCTTTAAGCAAAAAGTTCTTAAACATGGTCTCATTATGTGGACGCCGAAGCACTGTGTTATAACGGGGCGTGTGCGCACACAAATTATATATATATATATATATATATATATATATATATATATATATATATATATATATATATACACAAAGAATGACCTAGGCGCAAATGGAGACAAGAAAAGACAGAAAAAACATAGGGTAGTATGTTCAGACTCAATAAACCGCCAGAAGGTATTGTATGCACTTACAGTATAAATGATAAAGTCAAGCCTTGCATCCACTCTGGGATCTGGAACAATTATGCGATGGATCTGGAACAGCTGGGCGTCCACAGCAGTAATGATCTCCAGCACAGATTACCATACAGGAAGAGAGGTAAAGTGCAAATAGTATAACACAATTTATTACAATTCTTGATAAAAAATTTGATAAGTAAAACACTCACATTCTGTGAGATAACATAAAACTTTTGAGAATTCTGAGCTTCTCACACTCAATAGAAATAGGGTATTTAGCCCTTAGCAGATTTCTTCAGCAGTCCTTGGTATATGGGTTATTGACCACAAGTGAAATACTCCCTTTCTTATAGGGCGTGGTGTACATTGAACTAAGCAGACTCATCAGAAGAAGCAGACAGCAGCAAGGAGGTGCCGGTGGCCGCCTGTCCCACTATTTGCCTGCAGGGAGAACGGCAGTGCAGAGGATCGAGGCCCTACTCTCACAGTAGACCGGACGAAGTCTCGCGAGAGTGAGTGACGTCACCGCGCCATCACGTGGTACGGAACGTCCCCTGGAGCCGCGGGTAACCACAGGAAGAGAGAGGACTCTTCGTGGGAAGATAACACAACACACGGAGTGCCACTGTGGACTGCACCTATAAGAAAGTACCGTGAGTACTATATATATATTAGGAGCGGCGGAATAGACCTATTAGGTTGTGAAAAACTGAGTAATACACTCATTCAGAGACTGTGTGGAGTAGTAGAGACACCTAATGTGTTTGCTGCATTTAAACAGGAGTATTTCACTTGTGGTCAATAACCCATATACCAAGGACTGCTGAAGAAATCTGCTAAGGGCTAAATACCCTATTTCTATTGAGTGTGAGAAGCTCAGAATTCGCAAAAGTTTTATGTTATCTCACAGAATGTGAGTGTTTTACTTATCAAATTTTTTATCAAGAATTTTAATAAATTGTGTTATACTATTTGCACTTTACCTCTCTTCCTGTATGGTAATCTGTGCTGGAGATCATTACTGCTGTGGACGCCCAGCTGTTCCAGATCCATCGCATAATTGTTCCAGATCCCAGAGTGGATGCAAGGCTTGACTTTATCATTTATACTGTAAGTGCATACAATACCTTCTGGCGGTTTATTGAGTCTGAACATACTACCCTATGTTTTTTCTGTCTTTTCTTGTCTCCATTTGCGCCTAGGTCATTCTTTGTGCACAATTCGTTACCAGCCCGTGGAGCGGTAGACCTTTTGGCTGCATATAGAGTCAGGGATAGTTAGACTGTAAGGGTATATACCCTCCATGATATGTGGTAAATATTCCATTTTTTAATTTCAGTGTGGTTGCGCTTATTGTATTTCTGTTTTTCGTAATATATATATATATATATATATATATATATATATATATATATATATATATATATATATATATATATATATATATATATATATATATATATATTTTACTAGCTGAGAGACCCGGCGTTGCCCGGGATGTAATTTTGGGGGGGCGTACGACGGGGTTAGGCTTCCCCCCCCCTTGACAGCTAGGTGGGTGACTCAGTTGACTGAGTTGACTGAGTGTGTGACTTGACACGTGACTGAGTGGGTGGGTGGGTGACTGAGTGGGTGGGTGGGTGACTTTGGGTCGGTTTGACTTTGGGTCGGTGGGTGTGTGACTTTGGGTCGGTGGGTGGGTGAGTTTGGGTCGGTTTGACTTTGGGTCGGTGGGTGGGTGACTTTGGGTCGATGGGTGACTTTGGGACGGTGGTTGGGTGGGTGAGTTGGGTCGGTGGGTGGGAGACTGACTGGGTGGGAGACTGACTGGGGGTGGGTGGGTGACTGACTGGGTGGGTGAGTGGGTGACTGACTGGGTGGGTGACTGAATGGGTGACTGGGTGACTGACTGACTGAGTGGGTGGGTGACTGACTGAGTGGGTGGGTGGGTGACTGACTGACTGGGTGGGTGGGTGACTGACTGAGTGGGTGGGTGACTGACTGACTGAGTGGGTGGGTGACTGACTGACTGGGTGGGTGACTGACTGACTGACTGACTGGGTGGGTGACTGACTGGGTGGGTGGGTGACTGAGTGGGTGGGTGGGTGACTGAGTGGGTGGGTGGGTGGGTGAGTGGGTGGGTGGGTGACTGAGTGGGTGGGTGGGTGACTGAGTGACTGAGTGGGTGGGTGAGTGGGTGACTGAGTGGGTGGGTGGGTGACTGAGTGGGTGGGTGGGTGACTGAGTGGGTGGGTGACTGAGTGGGTGGGTGACTGAGTGGGTGACTGGGTGAAAGTGGGTGACTGGGTGAAAGTGGGTGACTGGGTGGGTGTGTGGGTGACTGGGTGGGTGTGTGGGTGACTGAGTGGGTGGGTGAGTAAGTGAGTGGGTGGGTGGGTGGGTGGGTTACTGAGTGGGTGGGTGACTGGGTGGGTGGGTGAAAGTGACTGGGTGGGTGTGTGGGCGACTGGGTGGGTGTGTGGGTGGGAGACGGTGGGTGACTTACCTTGACCCCGTGGCATCTGGCTGGGGCAGGAGATGAGTTCGGGAAGCTGGGGGGGCAAGAGTGGCAGGAGACCCGCGCCGCGCTTCCCCTCCGTCCGGGAGCCGGCGCACGTGAGGGGGAGTCCTGCGCCGTGCTTCCCCTCCGTCCGGTAGCGGCGCACGTGAGGGGGAGAGCAGGAGGCCCGGGCCGCTCTTCCCCTCTCCGGTAGCGGCGCACGTGAGAGGGAGAGCAGGAGGCCCGCGCCGCGCTTCCCCTCTCCGGTAGCAGCGCACGTGAGGGGGTGAGCTGGAGGCCCGGGCCGCGCTTCGCCTCTCCGGTAGCGGCGCACGTGAGGGGGAGAGCAGGAGGCCCGGGCCGCGAGGGGGGAGGAGCCTGGAGTTTGCTGCTGAGCAGGAGGGCCGCGCTTCCTCCGCGGCGCACGGTGAGGGTGATAGTGCGGTTGGGGATGTTGCGTGGGGATTTGGGTGAGGTGGGGAGGGGGGAGAGAATGAGGGGCACCGGGAGAGGAGGGGGGGGGGGTGTGGAAGGTGAGCTGCGGTCCAACTGACGGGGGAGAGTGTGTGTGTGTGTGTACCTGTGTGTGTGTCCCTGTGTGTGTGTCCCTGTGTGTGTGTGTCCCTGTGTGTCCTTTGGCCCGTCACTCCGCCTCAGGCCAATGAGAGGTGTGCGGGGGCGGCCCAAGGGACCAATGAGATTTCCCCTAGGGACACCGGACATGCAGGCAGGCAGGCAGGCATGCAGGCATACAGGCATACAGTGCTTTCACTAATATAGTATAAGATTTTTTTAAATAATTTGTTCGGAAAATTATATATCACATATTGCCATGTTTGCTTTTTTCTGAACACGGTTTGTTTATATCCATATGCTTCCAGTACAAGGTTATTTGCGTAATAATACCAGTAGTGAGGGTTTAGCTTTCTAACACGGACAAGTCCCGTGACATAGAATAATCACAGCGGCACTAGCTGTGCTCTTTTCATCACACAGCATCTTAGAGTTTCTCTCTCTCAGTTCGGTTTTATTTTTTGGGTAGCAACAAGAAATGATATAGGCCTATGCTCTGTCATTAGTACTACTAGTGTTGAACATTGTTGTTGCAGTACGCCAAACACTAGTATACTGGGGTCACTCCAGTGGAGCATTTTGTTTTGGCGGTGGGGGAGGCAAATGAACACACACACACACACACACACACACACACACACACACACACACACACACACACACACACACACACACACACACACACACACACACACACACACACACACACACACACTTTCATATAGCTCTTTGACTTAGCCAAGGTCGCAAGGAGCCAACACTGGGATTTGAACCAGAATATGAGCCACTTTATGGGATTTGTTATTAAAATCCTGCATATAAAAAGCAGCCAGGCCAACTATAAAAGTGAACAAGTCCACATGTCCACATGTCTGTTGTGATGTGCACCCTTTTCGACCTATCAAAAGCCTGGCCCACTACTTCAACAACCTCTCGGTTCTGGTGTGGAATAGTCAGTGGAAAAATATGCCATAATGGGTATTTTTCAGCAATGTTTCGCAGAATTTAGTAGTGCCCTAAAGCCCTTGCCCTCTACAAAGCAGCACATAAACTACTAGCATTTTGTCCACTTTACTATTAAACAAAAATAGTCCTACTATGTGTGTGATGGAATGTGCTCATCCTATTAAAAAGTTTGCGAACAGTGGGTTGGTCCACAGGACTAGATGTAATTGGTCCACCACATGCTTATTTAACCATGCCAGAAGGTCCCTTACCCTTCTCCTAACCTCCCCCCCCATGTCTATGCTGCCCACTGCTAGTTGCAGTTGGTCGTGCTGGAGCTGTCCTGATCGACTAGTACCTCTGATTGAGCCTTCCTCAACTGTGCTATTGCTTGTGCTCTTCTCACTTCTTTGCCATGTAAGTTTAATGAAGAGACGTTATGTGCCCTATGAGTGCAGCGGTAGCCACTTAAAGCCTCACTTTTCCCGCCTGACAAACATCAGGTGACTGCACCCTCATCTTCACCCTCTTTGGAATACTTGAAGAAACAGGGTGAGCGGCACCCTGACTAGAACTAGATGCTGCTGCTGCTGCTGGATTCTAGAAGCTGTTCTTTTGCTCCCCATACTTAAGCTTTTTCTGCTGCATATACCATCACGAACATACAGTATCTTCATTATCATCATATTACTCGTCCACCTCAATAGTTATATATGTTGTGTAATATTATGTGCTGCTTTTTATTATCCATCGCCCTATTGCCACTACCAGGACCATGCACTCTTGATAAGGACAAATGTGGCATTGCCTGCTGTTGCCCAACAGTGTGTGATCTTTATTAAGTTGATAATAGGGATGTTACTGGTGGTGGTACCGTGGGTTTTATTTCTCTCTTTGAAATAGACTATATAGGCATGTCATTGTCTTTTCAGTGCATCACTAATAGGAGCATTAGTGCTGCTAGTTGTGGTGGCAAATGTTGCCTGCTGCTCAGAATTACTGACTATCATAACCTTCATTGTTCCTACCACCAACACTATTAACAGTTGTTGCACCCACAATCACATCATTAGCTCCTACAGTCCTAGTGTCATCAGTCGCTTCCCCCCTTAGGCCGCGCTTATAGTGCCGGCGACGCAACGTCACCCGAAAACAAATGCATTGTCGCCGCGATTTTTTGCAGCCGGGAATATTACATTTTTCAGGGGCTGTCGCCTCATGTGACAGCCTCTGAACCAATCAATGCCCTGGTCGCCCGCGCCGCGCGAAATACAAGTTTAGCTAGCGGCGACGAGACGTCACGCGTCGCAGGCACTATACGCGCGGCCTTAGGCTACGCTTATAGTGCCGGCTACGGATTACATTTCCCGTCTACAAGGGGAGTGATGGAAAGGTAGAGGGGTGGGGACAAGAGCATGGGGGAAGGCTGAAATAGAGAGGAGAGGAGTTGTAATTTCTAATGTCTGCCGAATTTACTTTACTTTAAATTACAGGAGAATTTACTATTGTAAAGTTGTACACACACACGAAAGGAGCAGGGCCACCCCCCCCCCCCTCAACCCATAGCGCACCTACCACGGAAAAACAAATGTTAGCGCGCAACTTTTACTTAACCCCCCAATACATCTAAAAAATACCCCAACCCCCCAACACATATATAAAATACACCCACAATACATATAAAAATCAGACTTACCTTGGGGATGATCTCAGGTCAGGCCGGTTGCTGTGGGGGGAGGGGGGCGGTGGCAGGGGCCCGGCGGCTGGCGGTGCTGCGGGGGCCGGTGGTGGCCCCGGCGGCAGGTCACAGCAGTTGTCGCCGGCCCTGCCCCGCTGCAGGCACCTGTCTGTCCCACGCTTGCTGCTCACGCGCGCGCCTCCCTCTCACGCCGGAAGCTTAGCCCAGCTGACTTCCGGCGCTGCCGTCAGAGAGACCAGGCACAGCGTTTTTTTATTTTTATTAAATAAACTGGCCGGGGTCCAAGAAACCAACACCGGCAGTCCCCCCCTGTTGGCGGCCCTGCACACAAATCACACACACATACACAATTACACAAACACAATCCCACACAGGGCCGCCAACAGGGGGGGGGGGTCTGCCTGTGTTGGCGTCCTTGGCCCCGTGGGTTAAAAAAAAAAAAACGCAGCACCCGGTGCCGGGTCTCTCGGCAGCGCCGGAAGTCAGCTGGGCTAAGCTTCCGGGCGTGCCTGCGTGAGAGGGAGGCCCGGCGCGCACTCTAGCAGCCATTGTGGGACTGACAGGTGCCTGCAACGGGGCAGGGCCGGCAGCAACTGCTGTGACCTGCCGCCGGGCCCGCCTGCCGCCACCAACCACCGGTCCCCCCGCAGTTCCGTCAACTGCCGGGCCCCCGCCACCCACTCGCAGTCCCGCCAGCCGCTGGGCCCCTAATGCAGCCACCCGACCCCCCCCCCCCCCCTCAGCCACCGGACCGACCTGGGATCATCCCCAAGGTAAGAATGATTTTTATATGTATTGGGGGTGTATTTTAGATTTGTATTGGGGGGGGGGGGGGGAAAGAGAGGGTTGGGGTATTTTTTTAGATGTATTTGGGGAGTTGGGGTAGATTTGTAGATGTATTGGGGGGGAGTGGGGTATATTTGTAGATGTATTGGGGGGGGAGTGGGGTATATTTGTAGATGTATTGGGGGGGAGTGGGGTATATTTGTACATGTATTGGGGGAGTGGGGTGTATTTTTATATGTATTGGGGGGATGGGGTGTATTTTTATATGTATTGGGGGGATGGGGTGTATTTTTAAATGTATTGGGGGGAGTGGGGTGTATTTTTATATGTATTGGGGGGATGGGGTGTATTTTTATATGTATGGGGGGGATGGGGTGTATTTTTATATGTATTGGGGGGTTAAGTAAAAGTTACGCTCTAAAAATATATTTCCGTGGTGGGTGCGCTATGGGTTGGGGGGGGCTGCTCCTTTCATTTTTCCTGGGCCCCATGATTTCTGTTGGCGGCCCTGATCACGCACACACACACCAAAATCGGCGGCTGTGAAAGACTGGCCATGCACCAATTCCCCCCTTGCCACCTCCTCACACGCACAGAGACTGCATGCCCTCTTTCCCCACACTTCCCTCATGTTCCTGCACTTATGCTCAAGCATGCACATACGAACACGCTGCCGATACCAGTGAATCCAAACTCACAACTCCCCTGCATTCTGTGCCCCTGCTCCCCCCGAGATCCCTTCAGCCGGGAGATATCCCCGCCAGGGGGGAGGAGGGACAGCTGTTGTCCGGTATCGAGGAGGAAGGCGGCAGGTCGGTGGCGCTGGATCCCCTAGCGCACAGATATACACACACAAAAAACACACACACTCTTTATCTCCCCCCCACCAATCACACTGCCCCGCCGTCACCCACCTCCCCACAGCATCACGTGTGTCCCGGCTCCCCGAGATCTCCTATATTGCCAGGAGATGCGCCGTGTACCTGCAGCTCTGCTGGAGGGAGGGGGGGGGGGGGGGGAATGTATTTCATCACAAATACAATTTGTCACAAAACAGTGACAAAAGACAAAGAAGTTTCACTTAAAATGCGCGTGCTCGACACACACTTTTTTTTTTTTTTTTTTTTCAAATACAGGTTTGAAGCAGGACGTCGCTAGAGCTGAACCTCATTAATTTCAGCTCCGGGAACCTGCTCTCGGAGATACTTACCTCCAAAAGAGGGTTCCTTTCAGTTTTCAGCTTCCTCGTCACATGGGTAAAGAGGAAGTTGCACCTGATGACGTCACAGCTTCATATTAGCCCACAGGGCCTGAGAGCTTTGAAAAGCAGTCATATAGTGAAACCTGGAGGTGTGTGTGTGTGTGTGTGTGTGTAGGGTTCAGTACAACTGCTGCGACTTATGAATTAATAGTTACTAGTAATTTCTCTGGGGTCCCACTGAATATCCTTTTCCTGCTGCCACGATGACCCACATGCCCCCTTCCCAATATATAACCATACAATTTTATTGGGTGATTGTTTATATAAATCTAGTACTGGTAGCACTCCTAATGCACAAACACATGTGTAGCTGTCCACGATACCTTCCCAAATGCACAAGCACATGGTGGGCGTGCCCCATTTATAATTTTTTTCCTTCAGCAAATGTTGCGAATTTCAAAAGCCAATTTCATAACTAATAACTATATAACTTCATCATAACTAATCAAAACTGGAATGCCCATTGCCTTTAGCGCAAACCAAACTTTTGTATCGAATTGAACTTTGTTGAAATAAAAACGAGGTGAATTGTAGAACGTTTGCACATCTCTATGCAGAAGCGGATGCATACTAGAGGTGTAAATGAGGAGCCGCGCTGCTGTGCTCACACCTTCCCCAAAATGTTCGACCACAATATGTCAACCTGATCCTGGAGGACCTTCTGAAAGAACATAAACCCGATTCACCACATATGACGTAGGGGACATTGTTCACCTTTTTGTGCAGATGATAAAATCACTCGGACAGTATCACAAGGACTTCAACACCTTCCACCTCTATAAAAAAACTGAACTTGGAATATTCCACTGTTGCACTCAAATTTCTTGAGCACTACAATCAGCATAAAAGAAGATGGTTACATTGAACGTAACCGACAGGTCGTTACATAAAACCAGTTTCCATCCCAGCCACAACCCAAACCATCTGTAATTTTCAGCCATCAGTCTAGAACATTTGGTGGTGGCTGTTTCGCCGCGTCAAAATAACCGCCAGTTCTTCGCCACGACTCCCCCTGCTGCCGGCCACTTAGCTGCCAAGATATGTGCCTAAACCCTTACCCTAAAACCCCTTACCCCAACTGCTAAAAATCCTTAAATGAACCCCCTACGCCAAGCACAAAAAAACCCTTAAAGTAACACCCTACACATGAATAAAACATAGCCTTAGAAGCGGCCGGCGGTGCAGGTTCCAGAAGTGGATCGGCTACTGCAGAGGGGCCATCTGCGGCCGAATGTCGGCGGTGATAATCTCTCATTCCGTCAGACAGACCCTCAGATGCCACAGAATCTGCTGTAACACCAATACCTCAAATTGCTTCGTAATGCCTTCTTTTAATAACTGTCCTCCTGCCTTCCTTGACTATTTTTCTGCTGTCTCAGAAGGATGTGTAACTGCTGATCTCCTCTTCTCCCTCTACCACTTGCCCTCTTGACCTATTCCCTCCCATATCCTAAAACTTCTTGCTCCTAATATAATCCCTACGCTCACACATTTAACTCCTCCCTCTACTCTGGTACCTTTCCCTCCTCCTTCAAACATGCAACAGTTATACCATTACTCAAAAACAGCAAGCTTGACCCTACCTATCTTTCTAACTATCGACCTGTCTCCCGCCTGCCTTTTGCCTCTAAACTCCTTGAAGGTCTTGTATTCTCTCGCTTCCTCCACACCTATTCTCTCCTAGACCCTATACAATCTGGCTTCCGCACTGCTCACTCGACAAACAGCCCTCACTAAAATAACTAATGACATCCATGCTGCCAAAGACAGAGGTCATTACACTCTGCTCATATTACTTGACCATGACCTCTCTGCAGCATTTGACACCGTGGACCACCCTCTTCTCCTTCACATTCTCCATAATCTTGAATTTCGTAACAAAGCTCTATCCTGGATCTCCTCCTACCTCTCCAATCGTACTTTGTGTCTCTTCTGCCAACACCTCCTCCTCCTCTATTGATCTCTCTGTGGGGTACCCCAGGGCTCTGTCCTGGGACCTCTTCTCTATTCTATGTACATACATCTCTTGGTTTTAAATATCACCTCTATGCTGACAACACACAAATTAACTTTTCAACCCCTGACCTTACACTCGCTGTACAGAACAAAGTTTCTGAATGTCTCTCTGCGATACCCACTTTGTATCTAAGGCCTCGTTCAGGGTGCCAGCTGCAGGACTTGGAGGGAGGGCGGGAGGGAGGCAGTGCGGCAGTTTGCTGGGCGATCTGTGTTTATCCCCCAGTTGACTTTTCAGCGTTGGGGACTGCCCCACACCTCTGGAATGCCCTTCCCCTCAATACCCGACTAGCACCCTCTCTATCCACCTTTAAGACCCACCTTAAGACACATCTGCTTAAAGATGCATATGAATAGCACTGGATAATCCTGGACACGATACATAAAGCTTGGCCCCCTGCAGACGCACTTACTAGAATTCCCTCCTACTGTCTCTATACGTTCCCCTACCTACCAATTAGATTGTAAGCTCCTCGGAAGAGGGACTCCTCTTCCTTAAATATTACTCTTATGTCTGAAGCACTTATTCCCATGTCCTGTTATTTATATTATTTGTTATTTATATGATTACAACATTTATTACCACTGTGAAGCGCTATGTATATTTATGGCGCTATATAAATAAAGACATACAATACAATTATACACTTGCAGATCTCATTTTCTCTGCCGACTCGAGCTTAACATTGTCTTTTTTTTTCAGAGACAATGTCCTCATGCTTCCTGTTTAAATGTTATCTAACACAGAAAACTGTTTACATAACGGAAAAATATTTGCCGTTTTCGACCATCCGTGCATACACACTGTATATACTGATCCGCATGAGTGCCCACACTGTACTGTACATAGCTTTAGCTAAACTGCCTGGTTCTGTTTGCAAACACACAGAGTTTGGCTTGAAATACAGATTAGATTGAAATTTAGCAGATTTTATGATCATTTAAAAACTATTTGTTTTCCTGTGGAGAATTGGAGCACTACATTGTGAAAACTAAACACCGGTAACTAATAAAATGCAAGCTGAACCAAAACGCTGACCTATTTTTGCGGCTGTTTTAACTGGCTTCGGCAACAAATCAGATTCCTCGCCTCTTCAGGATTAGGAAAATGTAACATGATAAAGCAGGTTCTGACACCGTCCTCCTTACCATGCCTGCTCTGCCACCGCAAATGGAAAATGAGACACAGAGCAGCGTTGCAGAGCAATGCGTTGCAGGCCCTTCTGACAGCAGAGAGATTGAAATACCTGGAGATCTCACAAACTTGTCATTGTTCCCTTGAAGTCTTAAAAAACAGCCTACAATGTCTACGTAACTTATACAATGATATTTAGAGTCCAGAGCAATCTCGTGGGGTCTGGAGTACCGAGGACACTGATCTTCCCAAGTTTAAAACAACATCCAAGCCCTATAAATGACATTTGAAGAGAAGGTCTTAGGCCGTGATTATACCAAAAAAAACGCCAGCGGCGTCGCCTAGTGCACACAAAAACAAACTGCTGAAATCCTATGTAGCTGACCATACCATCATCGACGTGCGCGCCCCCTGGAGCTGCAGGGCGGCAGACTGGAGAGGAGACAGAGGGATTTTGTTTTGGGCAGGCGACGGCCGCATCACGTGAGCGGTTCATACATTGAGGGCGAACCGCTCACGGCCACGCCTCCCTGTGTGCTCAGCTTCTCTCCTGCATGATCAGATGCCACTCAGCGGCAGTGTGAGGCCGACGTCACCGGATTGCGCTGCCGCTCGGCGGCATCTGGTATAATCAAGCCCTTAGATTGTGGCACGCACTGCAGATCTCTTGACGCATGAAAGCTCCAAACTCCATTCCAGGAGACTTAGGCCGCGTCCACGCCCAACCGTGCGAGGGCCGTCACGCGCGCCTGTAGCTGGAGCGGTTTTGTGTCTTCTAGGTAGACACGATATCACAGAGCTGTTTCCCCCTCATTGGGTGAGCCACTCAAGTGACCCGATCGTCACGTGACAAACAAATGTATTTGTCCTCTGGTAAATGGTGGGCATCGGCGCTCTGCATCATGCACAGTCGTGCGTACTCAATAAAATAAGTGTGAAGCATTAGGCTAAGATTATAGTCCTCACTTGCGCACGATGGACCGCATAGACCCGCACACGCTGGTTCGTCCTCATTGGCTGAACCGCTCACGTGACGCGCTTAAAAACACAATGTGGTCGCTCCATTGTGTTCTGTCGGGCGCGCGCATTATCTGCAATTTGTGCTTGCCGCACGTGAGCGGCATTGCACAGACTATAAGCCAGGCCTTAGTTCGTATTCTCCTCTACTGCCTCACCAGCTGGTTGTCTTCTGGAAGACAATGCTCAAAACAAAAGTAATATAAAGGCTTCCGATCCAGCCTTTCAGTCCTCTACCACAGAAAGCTTGAGAGTAGAAGCCCTCTCCAACACTGGAAATGGTACATTAATGGAAGTGCCACTTTCTCTTAAGAGACACCTAAAAAAAAAAAAAAATTGTTTATAGAAATTAATTTTTTTCATTCTGATCCCCTCATCAGTTTTGCAGTTTTGTTGTGTTTTTTTTATTTATTTTTTTCCCACTGTTATTTTAAAGAATTGAAACCGGCGTGATCCTCCAGACCTATACCACGCACATTTTAAGATCTGGGACTCCAGGTTCCCAAGATACGTACCAGTTCAGTTGCTGGTGTTTCCTTTCCTACTAGAGACGTTAAAATGGCTGTCAAATCTCACGGTCCATTAAAGCCAACAGAAAGCTGCAACATCATCAGGGAGATGGATTAGGAGCTTCCTATTGGACGACTGCTTAAAACATCCAAGAAGTAACACCAGCAACTAAAGTACCTCAGGAGCCAGGGGGCCCCGGGAACTGAAAAGGGGGTGGTTCAGCTCCAAGTGGCTTCAATTCTTAAGAAAATAGAAATTAAAAAAAAAAAAAATACTGATAATTATTTATGTTTGTATCTATTATTCTTTAGTTTGTAAAGTTATGAGACATCAGGGCTGCGTGCCCCCCAGGGTGGGCGGGCGATTTTTCTGGGGGGGGCGCAGGCGGTTGCAGAGGTCCCGCGCTCTTCCCCCAGGCATTTAAATAAAATGCAGAGGGATCGCGTGAGGCCTCTGCAACAGTAAAACCTACTGGGATTCAGATGCTGTGATGCATCTCCATGGCAATGCGGCATCAAATGACGCCACGGGGTCATGTGATGTAACGTCACAGGCGTCAAATGACGTCACATGACCCTGGAGTGTCATTTGACGCTGTTGCAAGGTAGGAGGGGGAGCGCAATCTCTGGAACAGGCCAGACAGGGGGGCGCAGCAGTAAAAGTTTGCGTTCCCCTGAGACACATCATGAACGATGGCAGCGACTGGGATAACGACATTACTTTTACAGGAGGCCTGTGGCCGACTTCTCTGCATTATATTGATGTGCTTCATATACATTACTCTAGAAATATCAGGCATACTTATGTATTTCCGCAGTCTTGTATCAAGAGTCTGAAATATCTATTCTATCTATTATAACTTTCTCTTATGCTGGTTCTGTTTCCTCAGCCCTTGTCCCTCATGGGCTGAACTATACCAATGAACAGAAAATAAGGAAAAACAGCAGCCTGTGGAAAAAGACGAATATTTATTTACTGGGCACACGAGCTCCAAAAAACTTCTCTTTAAAAAGATCTCATAATAAATTACCCTCCTAAAAATCACCAAATCACACAAAAAATTACTAGAAACTTCTCACTAAGACTTCATGCAAAATGCTGAAATTAACACTCGGAAGGTCTGTGATCATCAATCCGGAGATGTGTGATCCTCATTTGAGACGTTAACTACAGTAGAGACACGGATGTGTATTGTAATAAGAACAAACATGGGACATCTTTTCTGAGGATCCTCCTTCCTCACATGCCTAAAGGGTTATTTGGATTTTGGATTAAAAAGTCAAATTTTCTGTCTTTTTGATAGGTATACTACAGTACATGAGGGATCTGGTGTCGGATTAATAGGAAAAAGGGAGGATATCTGCTGCACACCATATAAATCAATACACATACATTGAGCACCTGTGTTGAAAGATGTCCTGCTGGAAATCCAAGTAATATACCTTAAAAAAAAAATTTTAAAAAAAACTTAGCGACGTTTCAACCAGAGCGGTCTTTTTCAAATGGCGAGTGGCTTGAAGTGGCCATTCACCACTTGAAAAAGACCGCTCTGGTCGAAACGTTGCCAAGTTTTGGCTCAATAAATAGCATTAGAAAAATACGTAGTGCCTTGTGATATTCTTTTTGGGGGATTAATAGGATATACATTGTGCCACTCTGGTTTTTTTTGTTTTGTTGCTTTTTTAATTTTTGTGCTATGGATTTTTAGGGGTAACTTATTATGAGAAATTTTTAGAGAGAACTTTTTCGCCACTCGTGCCCAGTAAATAAACATGAGTTTTTTTCCATAGAGTGCTGTTTTCCTTATATATTCTGTATATTGGTATAGATATGTATTTATTCATATACAAGACACCAGCAGTGATGCAATAAGATGCACAGTTCAATTGCAAGTATTGTATGTCTTGGGATGGGATGTTACTGTATCTTAATATATAAAATCGAATGGTTAGTGAGGTTAGTGCTATCTGCGGTGAATCTGATTGGTCCTCAGCCTCTGGCCAATCAGATTGCTGTGTGTGACGTCACCCAACTGCCACTCTCTTCCCCCTCGGCTCGCGCGCGCCACACACACACACACCTCTCTCTCCAGCGCTCATCTCTCCCTCCCTCCCCTCATCTCTCCCTCCCTCCCGGCGCTCATCTCTCCCCTCCCCCCCCTCATCTCTCCCTCCCCCCCCTTCCTCCCTCGCGGCGCCAGTAGAGGTCCGGCGCTCATCTCTCCCTCCCTCATCTCTCCCCCCCTTCCTCCCTCGCGGCGCCAGTAGAGGTCCGCCGCTCATCTCTCCCCTTCCTCCGCTCACATCTCCCTCCCTCCGCTCACGTCTCCCTCCCTCCGCTCACGTCTCCCGGCGCTCCGCTCATCTCCATCCCCGGCGGGGGAACAGGCAGCGGACCCCCTTCCTCCCTCGCGGCGCCTAAGATGGCGGCGCGCCCAGAAGGACCCCCTTCTTCCCTCGCGGCGCCGAGTGAGATGATGGCGGCGGCCGGAAGTAGAGGTAGGTGTCGCGTGTGTGTGACACTGTGTGTGTGTGACACTGTGTGTGTGTGAGACACTGTGTGTGTGTGAGACACTGTGTGTGTGTGGCCCCCCCTGCCTTTCACGCCCCCCCCCCTGCCTTTCACGCCCCCCCCCTGCCTTTCACGCCCCCCCCCTGCCTTTCACGCCCCCCCCTGCCTTTCACGCCCCCCCCGGAAGTAGAGGTAGGTGTCGCGTATGTGTGACACTGTGTGTGTGTGTGACACTGTGTGTGTGTGAGACACTGTGTGTGTGTGTGTGTGTGTGTGTGTGGGGCCCCCCCTGCCTTTCACGCCCCCCCCTGCCTTTCACGCCACCCCCCCGCCTTTCACGCCCGCCGCCCCCCCCCCGCCTTTCACGCCCGCCCCCCCCCCGCCTTTCACGCCCGCCCCCCCCCGCCTTTCACGACCGCCCCCCCCCGCCTTTCACGCCCGCCCCCCCCCCCGCCTTTCACGCCCGCTCCCCCCCCGCCTTTCACGCCCCCCCGGAAGTAGAGGTAGGTGTCGCGTATGTGTGACACTGTGTGTGTGTGTGACACTGTGTGTGTGTGAGACACTGTGTGTGTGTGTGTGTGTGTGTGTGTGGGGCCCCCCCTGCCTTTCACGCCCCCCCCTGCCTTTCACGCCACCCCCCCGCCTTTCACGCCCGCCGCCCCCCCCCGCCTTTCACGCCCGCCCCCCCCCCGCCTTTCACGCCCGCCCCCCCCGCCTTTCACGACCGCCCCCCCCCGCCTTTCACGCCCGCCCCCCCCCCGCCTTTCACGCCCGCTCCCCCCCCGCCTTTCACGCCCGCTCCCCCCCCGCCTTTCACGCCCGCTCCCCCCCCGCCTTTCACGCCCGCTCCCCACCCGCCTTTCACGCCCGCTCCCCCCCTGCCTTTCACGCCCGCTCCCCCCCCCGCCTTTCACGCCCGCTCCCCCCCCCGCCTTTCACGCCCGCCCCCCCCGCCTTTCACGCCCGCCCCCCCCCCCCGCCTTTCACGCCCGCCCCCCCGCCTTTCACGCCCGCCCCCCCGCCTTTCACGCCCGCCCCCCCCCCGCCTTTCACGCCCGCCCCCCCCCCCGCCTTTCACGCCCGCCGCCCCCCCCCGCCTTTCACGCCCGCCCCCCCCCGCCTTTCACGACCGCCCCCCCCGCCTTTCACGACCGCCCCCCCCCCCGCCTTTCACGCCCGCCCCCCCCCCGCCTTTCACGTCCGCCCCCCCCCCGCCTTTCACGCCCGCTCCCCCCCGCCTTTCACGCCCGCTCCCCCCCCGCCTTATACGCCCGCTCCCCCCCCGCCTTTCACGCCCGCTCCCCCCCCGCCTTTCACGCCCGCTCCCCCCCCGCCTTTCACGCCCGCTCCCCCCCCGCCTTTCACGCCCGCTCCCCCCCCCGCCTTTCACGCCCGCCCCCCCCGCCTTTCACGCCCGCCCCCCCGCCTTTCACGCCCGCCCCCCCCGCCTTTCACGCCCGCCCCCCCCCCCGCCTTTCACGCCCGCCCCCCCCCCCGCCTTTCACGCCCGCCCCCCCCCCCGCCTTTCACGCCCGCCCCCCCCCCCGCCTTTCACGCCCGCCCCCCCCCCCGCCTTTCACGCCCGCCCCCCCCCCCGCCTTTCACGCCCGCCCCCGCCCGCCCCCCCCCCGCCTTTCACGCCCCCCCCCCCGCCTTTCACACCCCCCCCTCACGGCCTCCGGGCAACGCCGGGTATATCAGCTAGTAAGTTAATAAACACACAATCCCAGCAAGCTCTAACTCCAGAACCCACCACGTCATATATATTTGTATCAAAAAGGAGTGTTACTGAGCGTGGCCAACTGTATACAACAGAAGACAAAAATACCCAATGCTACATTCAATGTGACAAAATACTTCAAAGTTAGTATTCTCATGAGTAAGGGTCATTTAGTTAAACCCTTTGGCCAAAAGCGTTACAAGCCTGCAAGCCACATCACGGCATAACCAGCATGCAGGTCCTAACTACCCGTATGCTGATCATGCAGTGAAGTGGTTGCAGGCTTATAACTCTTTGGCCAAAGGGTTTAACTAAATGACCCCTGCTCATGAGAATACTAACTTCGAAGTATTTAACTATGGATTTTGTCACATTGCATGTAGCATTGGGTATTTTGTCTTTTTATGTTACTGTATAAGCCAGTGTTTTTCAACCGTGGTTCCTAGCAACCCTTGGGCTCCCCCAGGCATCCCTACAATGGGTGATGTTTTGGACAATCAAGTCTTTTGTTAAGCTTAATTTAGGACTTGATTATCCAAAATATTGCCCCCCCCCTTTTTTAAAAACTATTTTTGTTATAATGATGGAATAAATGGTTCTTTTGTACTATAACTGAGCGACTGGAGCAGACTTCTCTCTGTTGGTCTATGTTGGTTGGTGATCCTGGCCTCTCAGCGACCACCTTATTGGAGCTAATTATTCTTTTGGAACCTTATATTCACACATTGTTTTGAGGGGGTGAGTGGGTGTGTGGGGTGTGTGTATATAATCTTCATGTTAATGACAAAGTCTGCTGTACAGGCAGTTCTCGGTTATCCGACACAATGCGTTACTCAAAATGGCGTTGGATAGCGAAACGTTGTAAAGCGAAACACATTTTCCCATAGGAACACTGTTTAAATGAAAGGTTCCGTTCCTGAAGGCATTTTTAACACTAAAATACACCAAATATTTTACGCAGGCAATAAGATATGCAGCACACACATATTATATAGTGTGTATATATATATATATATATATATATATATATATATATATATATATATATATATATATATATATATTATAGCATAATAAATAGTATAATATAATATTACATAGTATAATATTACACACACTGATATATATATATATATATATATATATATATATGTTCTTACGACGCTTTGCAACGTTGTGTGTGTGTGTGTGTGTATACACACACACACACACACACACAAACAGTTGCAAAGCGTCGTAAGAGCGTTGGATAAGCCGTTTTGGCGTTGTAAAAATGAACAGAGTTATGCATTGCATAGCGTTGGATAAGCTATTCGTTGTAAAACGAGGACTGCCTGTACATTGTATTACTTATACACATTATCCCGTATGCTATTGATTAACATTTATGTTTGTGTACATGAATCACTACACATTCATTTATCTATATGCTACTGGTTTGTTTACACCTCTCAAACGTACATATTTAAAAAGGATTGCATTTAGTCTGTATTACATATTTAAACCTTTATCACTATGTACATACAGTAGCATACAATTTGTCTATAGGTATAGTGACACATGAAGCTTAGTCTGTATTACTTGGCTGTACATTATGCTAGTGCTACAGATCGCTATGTATGTGCATATAGTCGGTGCTATACAGTTGCTGTGCATTTACAGTTGGTACATATGCATATACAATTGATGCATATACAGTGGCTGTGTACAGTATGTACATACACAGTTAGTACATATAAAGTTGCTGTGCATGTGCATATACAGTTGCGGTGTTATGTACATACACAGTTGGTGCATATACAGTCGCTGTGCAGGAGTACATAATCTGTGTGCATGGATCTGCAGGCCCCCAGGAGTGCACGAGTTGTTCTCAGACCCTCTCACTCCTGTTACCTGTCAGCCTAATGAAGCCTGTGATACTGTCTGGCACCGGCAGTCTCTTCAGGTAGGCGGGCAGCTGCACCTTGATAACGCGGGCTATACTTTCCAGCACCATTTTCCTCTGTGCACCTCGGATCCCGGCAGCAGACAGAAGGCTGGATGTGTGAGGTCTCTTCCTGGAAGAGGCAGTGTGGGCTGCTCCCGACCTTCTCTGCTCCTCCTCCTTAAATGCACTGGTCTCATGGTGCTGCCTCCTTCTGTACAAACAGCTCCACAAAATGAGGAACTTGTGGTGTGAAAACATGACTACCATTTCTATTCTGTATCATTCATGTACAAACCTTAACTTCCATTTCTATTTTAAAGAACATTTTATATATATATATATATATATATATATATATATATATATATATATATATATATATATATATATATATATATATATATATATATACAAAAGAAAAGAGCGCAAATGACCAATAGCAAATATAAATATAAACAATTTAATAAAACAAGACAAATAATGCCCCAAAATTGATAAACCAATTTGAGATAACAAAAATAAAAACATACATATATATGTGAACAACAATGATTAAAAAACAGTAAGGCCTATACTAAGCTGCAACTCTTGAGGAGGATGGTAAAAAAACAAGGACACACAATTGTGGAGGGACTAACTATATGAGGGGAGAATAGACAGGTGATGCATGAATTACTAAATCACCAATGAGAGTCCAGAGGTAGTGAGGTCTAGTCCAGTACATAGATAGTGTAACACACTTTCCCTCCCCCCCAATCGCAGATAGAGTGCATTTGAGGGGTATCTATATGTATTACCAGGTGTGGTGCTTTTACCTGTCAGGTTCACAGGAGGCCTGAACCTCCGCCAGTGAGAGCCTGGGGTGTATCCTCTGGAACAATACTCATATATACAGTGCCTCCACCTGTGTAGGGTTCTAAGGGTAGAATGACCCCTAACACAGGACCCACATATAATAACCAATACACCAGGCTACATATGTAACGGTTTTTCTGGACCCGCCTGACCCACCCAATCTCACATTACATGGTAGTGTCTGGTGGTGCACCTGCTGGCAACAGGACTCCTGAGTCTCCCGCATGATGGTGTATGGGGAATGTCAACCCAGACAGGCAGCTGAGGTAGTGTGCTAGAGTCCTACCTACATACAGTGCAGCGCCTCCACCTCATCAGGATCTCTGCGTCCGCAAGGAGATGGTTCTGATGAGGAACTCCTTCTTGGTGGTGCCGTCCGCTGTGGAGTAACTTCACACTCACACATTGGGGTTTCTTTGATCAAGGCATCTTTATTGTAGTTGGTATGGGCAAGCTGCCCCTCACAGCTAGCAGCTTAGCCGATCATTGTCTGTACTTTCCCTTCCAAAGGTCCACCCTCCCAATGGAGTTGGATCACCTCTCCCCTCAGGGAGATCATCACCTGTGCCAGGTCCCTGGACACAGTGTAGGCCCAGCCAGCCTTGCTGCTGCTGGCCCTTGAGTTAGAACTGTGTCACTAGTTAACTCACTAGTGGACACTTTGGCCTTCTGCTCTGAACTCAGCCTTGTAGAACACACTTGCACCTAACTTTGGGCAGTGCTTTGCCTTATATACCTCAGGAACAGGCACATCTCTGATGTCACTAACGGTGGACTCAGAGCATGTTACCACTCCCCTTGAATACATATGACACCTCACCAGGGTGTGAGGGTCCGTTTGCCCCCCCCCCACACCACACCAGTCCGTTTGCCCCCCCACACCACACCAGTCCGTTTGCCCCCCACACCACACCAGTCCGTTTGCCCCCCCCCCACACCACACCAGTCCGTTTGCCCCCCCACACCACACACCAGTCCGTTTGCCCCCCCCACCAGTCCGTTTGCCCCCACACCACACCAGTCCGTTTGCCACCCCCCCCACCAGTCCGTTTGCCCCACCCCCACACCACACCAGTCCGTTTGCCCCCCCCCCCCCCTTCCACGGGTAAAATCATCATCATCATCATCATCATCATCATCATCATCATCATCATCTCTCCTCCAGCACCTCTCATCATCATCCTCATATCTCCCCCAGAACCCCCTCACTATCAACCTTTGCGATACTCCCTATCTATCTCTCATACCCCCATCTCTCCCCCTCACCCACACACATAATACTCCCTCTCCACATCAAACACACATACCACCCCCCCTGCACCTCACATCCTTCCCCCCCCCCCTGCACCTCACATCATTCTCCCCCCCTGCACCTCACACCACTCTCCCCCCCTGCACCTCACATCATTCTCCCCCCCTGCACCTCACATTATTCTCCCCCCCTGCCCCTCACACCACTCTACCCCCCTGCACCTCACATCACTCTCCCCCCTGCACCTCACATCACTCTCCCCCCCTGCACCTCACACCACTCTCCCCCCCTGCACCTCACATCACTCTCCCCCCCTGCACCTCACATAACTCTCCCCCCTGCACCTCACACCACTCTCCCCCCCTGCACCTCACATCATTCTCCCCCCTGCACCTCACATCATTCTCCCCACCTGCACCTCACATCACTCTCCCCCTCTGCACCTCACATCACTCTCCCCCCCTGCACCTCACATCATTCTCCCCCCCTGCACCTCACATCATTCTCCCCCCTTGCACCTCCAATCACCCCCCTGCACCTCCAATCACCCCCCTGCACCTCCAATGACCCCTCCTGCACCTCCAATGACCCCCCACTGCACCTCCAATGACCCCCCCTGCACCTCCAATGACCCCCCCTGCACCTCCAATGACCCCCCATGCACCGCCAATGACCCCCCCCTGCACCTCCAATGACCCCCCCCTTCACCTCCAGTGACCCCCTATCACCCCCTGCACCTCCAATCACCCCCTGCACCTCCAATCACCCCCCCTGCACCTCCATTCACCCCCCCTGCACCTCCAAACAAACTCCCCTGCACCTCCAATCACCCCCCCTGCACCTCCAATCACCCCTGCACCTCACCCCCTGCACCTCACATCACCCTTGCTGCACCTCACCTCCCCTGTACCTCACCTCCCCTGCACCTCACCCCCCTGCACCTCACCTCAATGCACCTCACATCACCCCCGGGACCGCGGGGAATTGCCGCCATTTTTTTTTTTTTTTTTAAGTTTTTTTTTTAAAGTTTTTTTTTTTTAAATCTCATCGCGGGCCGCACAGAGAGGCCAAGCGGGCTGCTTGTGCAGGCCTGGTTTACACTATGATCTGTTTTTCTGTTTGTATTCCACATATGACGTAACATCTGGCCGTGGACATATCTACATTTCTAGAAGTGTAAGAATTGAAATAGTTCTTTGCACTACATTCCATTTGGACTTCATATAGACTGTCATTGGACATTTTGTTGGCGCCGGTTTGTATTTTGTTTTTTATACTCTTACACCACTAACATTCAGGGGCCATTTAACACCTTAAGGCTAAGGCCCCGCTCCCAGAGTCAGCTCGCTCGCACTGCAGACAGGCGGGGCGCTGACATACACAGACTGCGATATGCGGTCTGTAGGGAGCGGGAGCCGGAGCGGGAGGAGGGCGGGAGTGGGAGGCTTGAGCGGGAGGCGGGCGTGGCTTGAGCGGAGGGACCCGCTACTCTCTCCCCCCGTCCCCCACCTCCACGGCTCGGGCTGCTGATTGAAGGTTAGTAAAACAACACACACACACATACACACAGACAGGCACACACACACGCAGGCACTCATACACACACACACAGACAGAGGCAGGCACTCACGCACTCAGGCACACACATACACACACACAGACAGGCACGCACGCACTCAGATACACACACAGACAGGCACTCAGACACACACACAGACAGGCACTCACGCTGCTTTCCCCCCACACCCTCCTCCCCGCTCCCCGAAGCCTCTCCTCCTCCCGAAGCCTCCCCTCCCCATTACAGCCACACCACGTGACGCGTCAACGCTAGGGATCACCATTCTCTTGTATCCCATAGCGGCTGACGCGCCACAGCGTGTAGTGAGCTGTGCAGCCAGGGGGGCCCGGGACCGGCTCCGCAGGATTCCCCTGCTGGTGGAGAACTCGCGTGTGGCCGCCCGCGCCGCCGGGCGCACCGGGTCCCAGGCCTAAGTCATAAGTCGCATACTGCATAGGGGGGAGGGATAGGCTTCAGTCAGATACGTGTACATTCCAAGACGCACTGTTTTAAAGTAAAAACCTCACTTGCTTTATCCATTGTAACACCGCCGGAAGAAGAGATCAGTGAATCTCGAAAGCTCACACAAATAAAAGCATTTCGTTATCCACAGAATGGTATCGTCTATTCATTTTTGATTTTATATATACAGTATATACTGTATATATAGTTTTTTTTTAATCAATAATATTTAGTTTTATTGGGGGGGGGGGGGGTTCTACAAATAACTGTCTCTCTGTTTTCAGCCCTGTGCTGATAAGCAATGCATAATAATCCTCTGGCAGCAAAGGTTGCTATAATGTTGGCATAAACATTTAGCAAAAGGTCTCTGAATGGGTTTGTCTTATTTGTTAATTTGAATAACTCCTGCTGTCATATACAGTAACAAGTTACCCTGCTCCTGGGATTAAAAACAATCATATTTACAATTTTATTGAATTTTGTACACAATTTTCAAATGTAATTATAAAAACAAATACAAAATAATAAAGAAAAGTACATTGAACATAAAGTTTAGTCACGTCCATTATACCTACATATAAAGTTAGGTTATTAGAAACCAGAACATTTTTATTTGATAGAAAAACATGTTTTGTAGAGATACAGGTTTGGAAGAACGTCTTTGATCTCTTTGTGTGCTTAAGAAGGAGTTCCCATATATTACAGCAGCAGTACGCAAACTGGGGGGCGTGACCCCCAGGGGGGGGCGCAAGACTGAGTGCGTGGGGGGGGGGGGGGGTGCGCGGGGTTTACAGAGGCCCCGTGCGCTTCCCGGAGGCACTTCAATTATGTGCCCGGGGGAGCTGCAGGGCCTCTGTAAACCTAACTTACCTTGGCTCCGGCGGCTTCTCACATGCATTGCTATGGCAACGTCATATTGCTATGGCAACGTGACCTCATGACGCCGGGAGCGGGGGTGAGGGGGGGGCGCGGAGGTGAGGGGACCGCTGGCAGGGGGGCGCAGGTAAAAAAGTTTGCGCCCCCCTGTATTACAGTATGTCCATGGTTTCTCTTTGTTTAGAGCTGTAAGTTTCTCCACAGCTACGACTTGCCATATTCTCTTATACCAGAAATTGATTGGTGGGATACCAGATCCCAGTTTGGATGCACACATCATAAGGGTAACAAGGGCTTTCATATTGTTAGAAGATTATTAGGTAAGAAAATTGAAGAGAGAAAGCCTGTCCTGCGCTCTGGCAGTTAGTTCCAGCACCCGTAGGTGTCACATGGGGTCACAAGGAATGGAGCAGGAGAGTGTGATGACGGACCTGAAGATAGGTCAGAGCTGGGAAGGGAAACCTTACCTATGTCAGCTCCTAGACCTGAGTCCCGCTCTCCTTTGAGCTCCAATGCCTGATGTGCAGCCTTCTGAAGATAGGACGTGGAAGAAAGGAGTTCCGGCGCCACAGCCATTGACAAACATCAAAGGTACTTCCGGGTTCGAAGAAAAAACTTTATTGAAGCCTCACAAACACACGGCTACACCACGATCTCCCCCTCAACGCGTTTCACGCTATAGAACAGCGCTTCGTCTTGGAGGCACTGGAGCCCAGAGGAGAGTGGGACCCAGGTCTAAGAGCTCCAAGACGAAGCGCTGTTCTATAGCGTGAAACGCGTTGAGGGGGAGATCGTGGTGTAGCCGTGTGTTTGTGAGGCTTCAATAAAGTTTTTTCTACGAACCCGGAAGTACCTTGATGTTTGTCACTGGCTGTGGCGCCGGAACTCCTTTCTTCCAAGAAAATTGAAGAGAAAGATTTGATGTTCAAGTGGAATTGTTTCTCCCGTAACTTCCTGTAGGGAATCCCTCATTTATTTCCTGTGTAAGCCCTCATTATTTCCCTTCTATAAGCTAAGTTGGGGACCCAAGTTCTACTCACCGTTATGGCCGGTGATATCTCACTAGCTGAGCACGTGGCCAAAGGTCAAACAATAGGACATGTCACCGGGCTATGAATCATCAAAATATTTTTTATATCAAACCCCTATAACCACAGATATATAAACATAGTTGTGATCCTCTGTGGGAGGATCATATACATACAATCACAATACAAATAAAGTGCTGTGCAGTTATTTGCCAATGTTTCTTACAGTCCCCACGGCCCGGTGTTATAAGGGGCTTGTGTGTGGGTGCCGGACAACGTTGGAGCTCCAATGATCAGTATATAGGGTTGCAAGGTGTCCGGTTTTCACCCGGACTGGCCGGTAATTCCGTTGCCTGTCCGGTATAAAATCGGAGGTAATACCGGACACATATGTGTCCGGTATTACCAATTTTGTGGTGGCGGAGGGCAGCGCAAGCACGAGGGTGGCGCGAGGGCAGGCAGTGCAGAGAGTAGTACTGAGACTGGGGGCGGGCAGGAGCACTCGTGTGTGTCTGTGTGCAGCCTGTCCCTGATTAGAGGAGCGGAGAGCCAATCAGAGGACAGCTGAGCCCACACCCCGGTGGCTAGAGAAGTCTGTGTCCTTTCTGGAAATAAAGTAAGGACACAGATTGGGGGATGGGGGGGCCATGGTGAGAGGATGGGGGGCAGGGTGAGAAGATGATGGGGGGGCAGGGTAAGATGATGATGATGGGGGGGGGAATAAGATGATAATGGGGGGAGGGATAAGATGGTGATGGGGGGGGGGTAAGATGGTGATGGGGGCCAGCCTGGGGAGATGAGATCATGATGATGGGGAATATTTTAAATGTATTGGGGAGGTGGGGTATATTTTATATGTATTGGGGAGGTTGGGGTATATTTTAAATGTATTTGGGAGGTGGGGGTATATTTTAATTATATTGGGGAGGTGGGGGTATATTTGAAATGTATTGGGAGGTTGGGGTATATTTTATATGTATTGGGGAGGTGGGGGTATTTTTTTTAAATGTATTTGGGGGAGGTGAGGGTATTTTTTTAATGTATTTGGGGGAAGTGGGGGTATTTTTTAAATGTATTTGGGGGGAGTTGGGGGTATTTTTTAAATGTATTCGGGGGGCGTGGGGTGTTTTTTAAATGTATTTGGGGGTATGGGGGTATTTTTTAGATGCATTTGGGGGTGTGTGGGGGTATTTTATATATGTGTTCGGGGGGGGGGCGTGGGTGTCCAGTATTTTTGGACATGCCACCTGGCAACCCTATCAGTGTTATACCATAGAACACCTGTCCTTTGCAAAGACTTTGGTACCCTCCTCTGTAATGAGGATCCCCTCTCTGTTTACCCCCAACTCCCTTAGTCTGGTAGGCTGCTTATCCGCTTTCAACTCCACTCGGGGAGGTTGTCTCTTACATAGTCACCCAGCTTCGCTGAGTTGTCCTCCTCAGGGTCTGGTTATCAGGTCACAGCAGCTCTTTTAGACAGGGGCTGCTCTCACCTTGGTCTTTACAGGTCTGCCCTCCTCTCCTCGCTTTCTTCCCTGCATTTCGTGGGAGCAACGACCTCTGAACCTCCAAACTGATTACCTGTCATGTGTCCCTATCTCAGCAGCAGGGGCTTCTGCGAGTTTTAATTCTGCTGCTGCTCTCAGTCATGTGCTCATTACCCACAACACACACCAGAGAGTAGCCAGCCAGCGGGCAGCATGCATGCTGTATCCTATCAAAGGGGTTACACTCTCCCCCCTGCTGAAAATATTGATATCCCCATCAATTTTATCAGAGTGTATATATATATATATATATATATATATATATATATATATATATATATATATGTATATATATGTATGCCTGAGAGAGACTGCTGTCCCAGAGGCATTTCCTCTTCCTGTTTTAAAGCAGGTGAGCTAGCTTAATTTGAATCACCCGTGGACTGCTTAATAAGCTGGGTTAACCCCTCGTCTACTGGAAAGCAGGCATCTCCTACTAATGTATACAGAGTCAATTACCCTGTCACAATATATATATATTGTGACAGGGTAATTGACTCTGTATACATTAGTAGGAGATGCCTGCTTTCCAGTAGACGAGGGGTTAACCCAGCTTATTAAGCAGTCCACGGGTGATTCAAATTAAGCTAGCTCACCTGCTTTAAAACAGGAAGAGGAAATGCCTCTGGGACAGCAGTCTCTCTCAGGCACAGAGAGAAGACAGAGGAGTGTTGATAGACAGACACAGGCTGCTCAGATTTATCCTGTCCCAAGGGGGAATAAAGCTCCCAGGTAAGGAGCCAACTGGTGTTGTTGAACATTGTTGGGCTGGACTAGGTTAGCTAGCCAGCCAGGTAGATAGCCTGCACTTTTGTTTAGTCAGTGCCCCGACCGGGGTTAGGTTTTTGTTTACATTTATTACACTTAAAGGGACAGAGTATCCACTGTTTTGGTTACACTTTTGGACAAATAAATCCACCAGCATATTATTTCACCAGAAGTGTCATGTTGTCTCCTCACTAACCTCGGTCATCCTACCACACGTGGTGTCAGAAGTGGGATGTCGAACACCCTGTAAAAGGGGCGGAGCTACAGATTGCAACTGGTGGAACCTGTCCACGCGGTAACTATCAGTATGGAGGACGTTCTGAAGGCCTTAGTACACAGCACCGCTGTCCAGCAGGAAGCTAACAAACAGGGACTGGAAAGCACGGCTGCACAACGCGAGACAAACCGGATACTTGCAGCCCAGCTTGACGTTATCGCAGAAACACAGAGGGAGCTGATTGAACGCCTGGCCCAGATTAAAATGGACTCGACCAGAACGGGCCAGGCATGGCCCATCCAGGCGAACCTGTACCTGCAGAAAATTACGCCGCAAGATGACGTCGAGGGATACCTCCGGTCCTTTGAGCGAATCGCTTCCCGGGAAAGTTGTGCCCGCTCCAAATGGGCTGGGATTATCGCACCCTTTTTACTGGGGGAAGCCCAAAAAGCACATTGTGACCTCGACGAAGAAGCCACAGCAGACTATGACTGTCTGAAAAGCGAAATCCTTGCAAGGATTGGAGTGACTCCCGCAGTCTGTGCGCAAAGGTTCCAAACGTGGACATACCAGGAACAGAAGTCACCCAGATCCCAGTTATGGGATTTGATTCCCCTAACGACCAAGTGGCTAAAACCAGAGGTATATAGCCCGGCCCGGATCCTTGAGATGGTGGTGTTGGATCGCTTCATTCGAGCGTTACCCCAGGACCTTCGACAGTAGGTGGGGCAGGGAGATCCTCTCACTTGTGATGCCATGGTAGGCGCAGTAGAGCATTTTCTCGCTACCCGTGAACTGTCACGCTCCCCTCGCACAAACCACAACCCACGGCCCAACACGAACAGTAGAGGCCAGCACTGGCGCCAGGACCCGCGACCGGTCGCGCGATTTGAGCGAGTGGAAGAAAACCTGGATAGGGACAGTGTAACAGGGGACTTATCCCTGTTCAGTAATGTGCCTTTAATCTAGCAGTGTGGTAGTTAATTACTAAACACCACCTGCCTTATTAGATTGTTTACAAAAACCTGTCTGTTCAGACAGGAAGTGACTCTCCTTAGCTCTGACTGAGAGCTGACCTTTGGAGAGACAGAGCAGAGGTTCTTGAGTCCCAGGAGAGACTGACCAAAAGAAACCCAGATCTCTGGAGCTGACCGGTCTTGAGCTCTGCACAGCAGAGCTGATTTCAAGACACAGGGAAAACTATTACACCTGAAGCTGAACCAGGAAGTGAGAAGATTTTCCCTCCAAGAAACAGATAAGACTTTTATTCTTAAGAGACTGCTTATATCTGCTTATTTTCATGCTATATGTTTTGGGTCTGCGAGACATGCTTAACTAATGGAGATGTGAACTAATTGCATAGGATTTCACTAGAAATACTCCCAAGTGAATGGAAGCTTTGTTCCCCCCCCTGTGTTTGGATAATTTCCTGATGAAAAGGAAAAGGCACAATAAAGCCTATTATAATTTCACCTTATAAAGTCTCCAATTGTGTACCTCTGTGAACGTCCGTCTACAGACAGAAACTCTAAATCTCTGAAAGGGTTTCAAGAACGAACTGGGCCAATTGTTTGTTTTGAGTGTGGGGAGGCAGGGCATATTAAGGCTCACTGCCCACAGTTGTCTGAACCAATGGAGTGTGCGTATGGCTCTGTGAAGTCAGAATTTTGTGGTAGGTATGACCCGCAGGGGAAAACGTACCCACAACTTCCTGACCACGGTGATTTTAAATGGTAAACCAATCTCCGCCCTGGTAGACTCAGGGAGTGATATTAACAGGGAGTGATATTAAATGGTATCAGGGAAGTTGGTTAAGCCTCTCCGGTTACACCAGGGTGAGAAGTTGCGGGTATTATGTGTGCATGGGTGTACGCTTCCGTACACCACGACTCTGATAAAAGTGAAAGTCGAGGGGCAAGTCATCCAAACTACAGCAGCAATTGTACCAAAGTTACCCTATTCCCTAGTGTTAGGCTGTAATTTCCCTGGTTTTGACACCCTGATCAGAGGACAACTCACCTTAAACAATCCTACTCCGGATGAGCTTTTTCCGTTTACAGACCCTGAATTAGTCTCCGAGGTGTCTAAAACCCCTAAGTCGAAACGAGAACGTAGAAAGGAAAAAAAAAAGAGATCCGCCCCTACCCCAGTTAGCACTGATCACTACCCCTAACGGAGGGAGACCAGAGGGAGAGGAGTTGTCCGAGACAGGGCCCGTTGAAGCCCAGGAGTCTGAGTTACCCGTGGATGTAACCGGCCAAACTCCAGATGAGGAAGGTTTTGGAAGTCTAGAACTTTCCCTGACTAACTTTGGTAGGGAACAGGCTAATGATCCCCAGTTGAAAAATGGGTTTAGCCAGGTGGTAGAAGTTAATGGGGTCCCGGTAGAAGGAACAACCAAGGAATCCTATCCCTATTTTTGTATTAAAAATGATTTGTTATACGATGTGAGCCAAGAGGAGGGCCAAGAAATAGAAAAATTGATAGTACCCAGTTCATTAGTAAGGAAGGTCCTAGAGCTAGCACACTCTCACTTATTGGGGGGGTCATCTTGGAGTAGAGAAGACACAGCAAAGAATCCTAAAAAGATTTTACTGGCCAGGGATATATAATGCAGTAAAAAGATTCTGTACCTCTTGTCCCGAGTGTCAGTTGACATTCCCCCGACCAAGTTTGAGGGCCCCATTGATCCCTATGCCTAGTATTGAGATCCCATTTGAAAGGATCGCTATGGATATAGTGGGTCCCTTAGAGAAATCTGCCAAGGGTCATCAATACATCCTAGTGATCCTAGACTATGCCACTCGCTATCCAGAGGCGCTGCCTTTACGTAATACTTCCTCCAAAGCCATAGCTAAGAAATTGTTACAGGTATTCTCCCAACTCGAGATACCGAAGGAAATTTTGACAGATCAGGGTACCCCATTTACATCTAAACTTATGTGAGAGTTATGTGTAGAGCTAAAAATACAGTCCCTAAGAACCTCTGTTTACCATCAACAAACGGACGGACTGGTAGAACGATTTAATAAAACTCTGAAGATGATGTTGAGAAAGGTGGTTGTAGTGATGGGAAGAACTGGGACACCTTGTTGCCTTATCTCTTGTTTGCTATCCGAGAAGTACCACAGGCCTCTACAGGGTTTTCCCCATTTGAACTCCTGTTTGGGAGACGCCCAAGAGGGATTCTGGATAGCCTCAAAGAAGAGTGGGAGCAACAAGCTGTTCCAGGGAAAAATGTCGTCCAATTTGTGGAAGATTTAAAAGAACGCATTGCTCATATTACTCCCATAGTCAGACAACATTTAGAAGAGGCACAGAGGGCCCAACAGAACCTTTACAACAGACAGGCTATGGTTCACAGCTTCCGACCAGGGGACCGAGTAATGGTGCTTGTTCCCACGGCCGAAGCAAGCTGTTATCACATTGGCAAGGGCCATATGAAGTTCTAGAACAGGTCGGCCCGGTGAATTATAAAGTTCGACAGCCAGATCGGAGGAAGGTAGAGCAAATCTATCACATAAATATATTAAAATCCTGGAAGGATAGAGAGGTATGTCTGACGGTAGTAGCTAACAAATCCGGGAAAGGGGAGGATCCACTGGTTTGAATATCAGCAGAACTCACTCCTGAACAATACAGAGAAGCTGTAGACTTGGTAAAAAGGAACAGGGATGTATTTTCCAGCGTACCAGGGAAAACAACAGTGATTTCCCATGATATCGTCACCAAGCCGGGAATAGCTGTTAAGATAAGACCTTATAGGATCCGAAAGCCAGAAGAGGGGCTATTCAGTCAGAGGTAAAGAAGATGCTAGAATTAGGGGTAATTGAGGAGTCCCATAGTCAGTGGTCCAGACCTATTGTCTTGGTACCTAAGCCGGATGGGTCAATACGGTTCTGTAATGTCTTTAGAAAAGTCAATGAAGAATCGAAGTTTGATGCCTATCCTATGCCAAGGGTAGACAAGTTAATTGAGAGGTTGGCGAGGGCCCGTTTTCTAACCACTTTAGATCTTACAAAGGGTTATTGGCAAATCCCCTTAACAAGTTCAGCAAAAGAGAAAACAGCCTTCACCACACTTGAAGGCCTCTTCCAGTATACTGTCTTACCCTTTGGCCTTCATGGGGCACCTGCAACCTTCCAAAGGTTGATGAATAAATTGTTACACCCACACTCGAACTACGCCTCAGCGTACTTAGACGATGTGGTAATTCATAGTCCAGATTGTGACTCACATCTACAAAAGGTTGAGGCAGTGTTGAGAACCTTTCGGGAGGCGGGTCTTACAGCCAACCCAGCTAAATGTTCAGTCGGCCTAGCAGAAGCAAAATATCTTGGCTATGTTGTGGGAAGGGGGACAGTAAAACCTCAGCTCAATAAAGTTGAAGCCATTGAGAATTGGCCCCGTCCCCTTAAAAAAAAAACAGGTTAGGACATTTCTAGGCATTGTAGGTTACTACAGGCGATTTATACCCCATTTTGCAACCCGGGCTGCACAGCTTTCAGATTTAGTAAAAGCAAGGGCACCTGATGTTGTAAAATGGAGCAGTGGTGCGGAGACCGCATTTTTAGACCTACATACAGCGCTCTGTAGTCACCCAGTCTTGGTAGCCCCGGATTTTACGAAGGATTTTTTCCTGCAAACGGACGCCTCCGAAGTAGGTCTCGGAGCAGTACTGTCCCAGTTTGTAGGAGAAGAGGAACACCCGGTCCTCTATCTAAGTCGCAAATTGTGTCCCCGCGAATAAAGATATGCCACAGTAGAAAAAGAGTGTTTGGCCGTAAAGTGGGCAACAGACACGTTGAAGTATTACCTTTTAGGCAGGTCTTTTACGCTCATTACAGATCATGCACCCCTACAGTGGATGCATAGAAACAAAGAAAAGAACTCGAGAGTTACCCGTTGGTTTCTATCATTGCAACCTTTCAACTTCACAGTCCAACATCGGCCAGGCATACTGCACGGTAATGCTGATGCACTCTAGGGTGCACAGTCTCAGTGCACGGGCCGCTCCACTCGGTAACGTTACGCTGGGAAGGGGGATATGTGACAGGGTCATTGACTTTGTATACATTAGTAGGAGATGGCAGTATGCCTGCTTTCCAGTAGACGAGGGGTTAACCCAGCTTATTAAGCAGTCCACAGGTGATTCAAATTAAGCTAGCTCACCTGCTTTAAAACAGGAAGAGGAAATGCCTCTGGGACAGCAGTCTCTCTCAGGCACAGAGAGAAGACAGAGGAGTGTTGACTGACAGACACAGGCTGCTCAGATTGATCCTGTCCCAAGGGGGAATAAAGCTCCCAGGTAAGGAGCCAACTGGTGTTGTTGAACATTTTGGGGCTGGACTAGGTTAGCTAGCCAGCCAGGTAGATAGCCTGAACTTTTGTTTAGTCAGTTCCCCGACCGGGGATAGGTTTTTTTTTTTTACGTTTATTGCACTTAAAGGGACAGAGTACCCACTGTTTTGGTTACACTTTTGGACAAATAAATCCACCAGCATATTATTTCACCAGAAGAGTCGTGTTGTCTCCTCACTAACCTCGGTCATCCTGCCACAATATATATATATGTACAATGGAAAAGAACCTGGGTGCTATCTCAATGATGAGTGTTGTAAAAAAAATTTATAAAGATATTTTACAACCTTATTGGGGTTTGTTTTTGTAAGGATTCGGGGCTCGCGGAGCCAACAGCGCGACCCCTCCTTACCTCTTAATGCCCCCGCTGTCGTGAGACTGCCCCCTCGACTGACCAAATCGGCTCCCGCTATGCGGGGGCGCTCCCGTCGACCCCGACGGACCAACACCGCCCCGCAGACACTCGGCACTCTGGCGGTTCTCTCTGGCCCCGGGCTCTCCGACATTACAGAGCGCGCGTCGGGCGAAGATAATTTATTCACTGCACTAGCAGTGAAACCACGCCCCCAACTCTCACACAGGCTACTGCTTAACCCTAAAGCTCCCCACCTGGCTGCCTATCATAGGAACCAATCCAGGACAGCTCCTCGTGTTCCTCCAGGACTCCTCGTGTTCCTCCAGGACTGGGAGCTGAAACACTTTTAAACTAAATTGAACCAATATCAAATTATCACATGATATATAATGTCCAAATCATATAGCATATTCTTCTCGCAACAAGTTTGGTGTGCCTTGACATATCAAAAACACAATAAAACAGTGCATGATGGGTTGTTATAAAGTGTATTAAACAAATCAAATGGGAACCATTATAAAATATGTATACAAATGACAGTCAAAAAATGGGTGACTTCTGAGAGATCCTTCATGAACATCTAAATGATATATTGGGAAATAATATAATTCTTCCATTGTGGACTGACATGTATACATATGTTTAGTTCCATATTTATTTTTATTTTCAATCTTATGATGGTACACTATCCACTCTTATCATGTATATGTTTTCATGTATCTGTCTTTTATGTATCTATTCTATATATACAAATGCTTATGATAAATAATATACTGTGGTAGTTCCCAACATCCTCTATTCATACAAGGCTGTTATAGTGAGAAGTATAATGATATAATTAATATATAGAAGAACATACTAGTATAATTAGAAAATTATCAATACATCTATGCAACTGCACTATTATTAGGCTCTTATAGCTTATTATATCACCAGCTAACTTATACTATTTCATCACACCAATATCAACAGCCTTGCCACATGACTTATACCATTCCGTTATCTCCCTACTACCATTTCAGCCGAGTAGATTGTTTTTCTTGTTTTTCCTATATTGATACATTGTTTTGATTAGGTTTTAATGTTGTTATACACACTGTTTCTCTTTACTGACATACTCTGCAGCCGCTCTGTTGATCAGATACACTACCCGCACTCGCTACACACAGTAGAAATGTTTCATTCATTCCATTGGTTACATTAGACAACCAATGAGATCGTAGCTTGGCGAACTTGCGCGCAAATCATCTTACTGAGATCAGCTGTTAGCGGGGAGAGACCTATATTAACAGGGCGTTTGCAGAGAGTAAAACAGTTCTCTTTGATAAAGGGCAGAAGCCTGAAACGCGTAAGAGATTTTACTTGTCCACTAACATGATGTTGATCATGCAATAAAGGATTTTTACTTACTCTGGTGTATAGCCCCTGCATTTGCTTCGCTGTGCTCCGCTTACCTCCTGCAGGATTTCTCTACTCGTCCATTACCAGCGTGATGCACGCCTAAGGAACTGCTGAGACCTTCCAACCGTGAGTACCCCAGTCCGCTCACCTGCGCTCTGGGGGTTACGTTCCCTGTACCCATATACTTCCGAGGGGGACTACAAACTGTTCTTAGGTAATCAGATATTTTTCACTGATTTTACCAGTAGATTCAGGTCCCGCCCGCTAGAGGAAGGGGTTAATTATATGGAACACACGGCACCTATATTTGAGAAGACAGCCTTTTCCACTTTGTCCTTTTTCATGATACATGATTTATATCTTTCTAAGGAATACCATATAGCTGAGCACGGTATTGGAGATTTTTCTCCTACTTTCCACTGCCTCAGTTCCCTATTGGTCAGTCACAATATATAGTACCTGCCTTACCTCTTTCACATTGCTCGACATAGTCTCTCCTTGCGGGTATCTATTCTGGCTCTCTCTTTTGTCTTCGTTGTTTCAGGTAACGACCCGGCTTGGCGGACTTCACTCTCTGGCTCTGGACCCCGGCTCCCACTTGACCTTGCTGCTTCTCTCATCCCTCGACCTCAGCTTGGACCCCGACAATCCGGATCTCTCCTCTCCCTGACCTTGGCTAACGGCAACGACTACGTCTCTTCTTTTACCGGTACCGGCAAGTATTGTTTCAGCTATTACCACCTGGTCTGGCAACACCAAAACACCACACTCCGGACACGCTCCTTCTGCTGTGGGTGCGTGCACATATACGTCCCTGTGCGAGGAGAACAGAGGCAGAGTGACAGCTTCCAGCAATAGAGATTCATAGCAGGAGGAAACTGAAGCAAGAACAAGGTAGACACCGGGTAGACCAAAGAAGGACGATCACAAGAAGAACCTAAGGGGATCCATGCCAGAGGGAAGAAGAAAGGATTAAAGATACCTTGATGCATTAGCACTTGCACAAGGCCGTGAAAGTGACTTTTTTTATACCACTATACTTATCATCCCACAATCACAGTCCAGATTATCCATCTGGGTACCTGGATACCTGGTAGAGATTATCAGCATCCTCTATTATCTCTCAACCTGCGCTCCCTCTTTTCTTTTCTGTGTTCCAACTATATATATATGTAGCCAGGTCCCCCTCTGGGTGTCTGAACCTCCCCCCCCTCACTTACCCACCTCTGTGCTCCGTCGGGATTGCTGCGGCCGGTTGCGGGGTCGTGAAGGTGTGGGCGCATGTGCATGCGTCTTCCGGTGCAGCAGTGGCGGTGTCCGGCGGGTGCAGGGTGGTGGTGGTTGCACAGGCTAGCGCATCGCCGGAGACTCCCGGCGGCTCCCGCACAGGGCGCTGCCATCTTCTTCTTTATGTTGCGCATGCACAGAAGCCCCTGCAGCGGCGGCCATTACCATAGCTTGGCGCATGCGCAGGAGAATTGCGCGCGAAGCCCCACCAATAGCAGAAGGCTCTTGACAGGGACTACAAGTCCCATGAGCCTTAGGACTCACCACCTGATGCCAGGGAACCAATAGGGTGTTAGGATCCTCCTAGGCAGGGAAATAGGAAGCTGTCAGAGAGCCCATGCTAGTCAGTAGGCGCCAGGAGAGACTAGGGGAAGGTGGTGAGGGTGCAGGGGTCAGTGACCACTAAATTAGGCCAGCTGCCCCCTAGGCCCTAGTTAAGCCCTGAGCCATATATAGGTTGTGCTGCTGCAGGGACAGGCCCTAAGTTAGGGACCCTGCCCCTTAGTGTTATACGCAGTACAGTAAGGGACACAGCGGACGCTGCGCTTCCCACCAAGAGGCTTGGGATCAGGCCTACTCCGCAGAGAGAGCGGGACTATATTCTGGGTGGACTGCCCTGACAGATCATCATGCTGGTGGAACCGGACGCCACCCAGGAGGTCATCGGATCTTTTGCCGCAGCACAGGGCAGGTATCGTTACACATGTGCACCAACTAAGTACTCACACATAGTGGCAGCGCTGACCACGGGACAAGGGTTATTCTGTGGACACGGTGTGGGGAGGTATATGGTGGTGGGAAGAGGTTACACTAATCTGGAGGTGGGAGTGTCTTATTGTTGGGAACCTATACAGTATAAGCGATATATATGTACAGTAAATGTTATTCTTGCGTTATCATACCAATTGTGTGTTATTGGATTGTGTCCTGTGAGGGGCCCCTCCCGCTCTGTCGGGATCCCTCTCAGGTGGAGGCGTTGCACCACGAGATTGCATATATATATACCCCAGGCTCTCAGTGTAGAGGCTTAGGCTCCTGCAAGCCATACAGGTACATACAGCAGTAGTAGCTTTTGTGTTCATAGGGAAACAGTGCTACATATATATATATATACAGTGTTCGACAATCATATACATTTACACGCCCGGGGCGAGTGGATTTAACCTCCGGGCGAGTAAATATTGGCCCAAGCAGCACACGTGTTTGTTTTTTTAAATTTCCCTGCTCGCGCTGAAATTTCCCTGCTCGCGCTGAAAAAAACAAAAAACCTCCCCCTACCTGACAGCTGATTGGCGCGCGCTCCCAGGCTCTATATGAGCCCGCCCCTAACGAGCAGCCATTCTTTTCCCATGGAGGACACAGTAAGTACTATCTGTGCCTTCCCCCCCTCCCTCCCCTCCCCGGCGCTCCCGCTGCCCGCAGTTATGGTGGTGGTAGCGGGGGTGTTCTCCTGTCCCCGGCACTGCCCCCGTGTCAGCCCGCGGGAGATGGGAGCGGGGATGCCCCCTCAGGTCCCCGCTTCCCACAGTGTCAGCCCGCAGGGCGGGAGATGGGAGCGGGGATGCCCACTCAGGTCCCCGCTTCCTCCTGGTCCTGTGTCAGAGAGCGCAACGGGAGATGGGAGCGGGGATGCCCCCTCAGGTCCCCGCTTCCCCCCGTGTCAGACCGCGGGAGATGGGAGCGGGGATGTCCCCTCAGGTCCCCGCTTCCCCTCTGTCAGGAATCGGCGTTCTCCTCGCTTCCCACACAGAGTACCCCCTCTCCGCAGGGAGCCCCTGGACCCACAAAACAATCCTGCCTTACCGTCCTCCACGGCTCCTCGCCCCTGCCGCCGTCGCGGGATCACTCCCCTCGGCGATTCCTCTGCTCAGCGCCGGGCGCGCCCACGCCCTCCTGCACGCACACCTACACGCACGCCAGCCTCAGACGTTATGTGCATGCATTCCCAGCTTACAGAGCACACGCCTAACAGAGCACTTTTAACCACTGCTCCTGCAGTGAGGCGTCGCCCCCAAGCATCACACAGTTCCATGCAAATCAATGATTACACTCAGCTGGGCTGTAACACCTCCCTCCTATCAGGGAGGACTCCTTGCAGTCCTCCAGGCCTGCCCCCTTTTCCCATTGGCCTGCCCAGCTTTATTATGCCTGTGCTTCCCATCACTCGTCGCTCGACATAGTTCTGTATGGAAGCATTTGACTATTCTCTCAGTGACTCCTCAGGTATTGACGCGGATTGGATGACTACCCCCTCTGGCTCTCGACTTCGGCTCTACTTGGACTTCGTGACTTCTGGCATCCCTGTAACACGGCTTATACCTTCGATCATCCGCAACTCTCCTATCCCTGATCTTGGCAACGGCAAATACTACTCCTCCTCTACTAACGGTACCGGCAAGTATTGTCTTCATTACTATACCTGGCCTGGCAACACTAACACCACACTCCGGATGCGCTCCCTTTGCTGCGGGTGCGTGTATCCCTACGTCCCACCTCAGCACAGGGGACGGGTCTGGTCTGCGGGCAGCACCGGCGTAACATTATGTCGAGCCCACAAGACGCAGACCAGACCGAACTTCAACAGTTTCTCTCTAATCTGCTTCAGCATAACCGGGCCATGGCGGATCAAATTGTGAAACTTACACGCCAGGTCGCAGTACTCTCAGACAGGGTACCGACCGCGACCCCGCCAGATGTAAGCCCCCACTCCGCAAGCGCAGTTAGCAGCTCAGATGTAAGGATTCCTCCCCCAAGCCTTATACAGGTGAACCGCAAGATTGTAGGGGTTTCCTAAACCAGTGTGAGGTGCAGTTTGAAATGGCTCCCCATCTCTACAATACTGATCGCAAGAAGGTAGCCTACATTTATAACCTCCTCACTGGCAGCGCCCTGGCTTGGGCTTCCCCGGTTTGGGAGCGACGTTCTGACCTTACTCAAGATTACCCGGCATTTAAAGCCGAGTTTCAACAAGTATTCAATTCTTCCGCTCGTCGGGAGATGGCATCTGTTTCTCTCCTCCAGATCACTCAGGGACGGCTAATGGTGACGCAGTATGCTGTGGAATTCCGGACTCTAGCAGCCGAGACTAACTGGGGACAAGAGGCTCTCGTCTCCGTGTTCTGGCAAGGCCTGGCAGATCCCATCAAGGATGAACTCTCTCGCCAATCCAGGCCGGATCAATTGGAGGTCCTCATTGATTTGGCTGTCCGAGTGGATCAACGTATCCAGGTACGCCGCTCAGAGCGTCAGCGCACTCGCATCCATAACTTTCAAGTTCCGTTCTCCAGTACTCCCAGCAGCACTCCTGCACTGGAGTTGCCAGAGCCAATGCAATTGGGGGTACAACACATCCGCACACCGATACAGCAGTTCCGCCACGCCGGGGGATTGGGTTTCTACTGCGGATCCATGGAACATCTGGTTCGGGAGTGTCCACTGCGTCCGTGACGGGAACACCCAGTGAGTACAGAGGGGCTCTCTCTGGGTGTAATGTCTCCACGTCCCCTTTCTAAAGGTGAACTCCCTAAGAAACTTACATTTCCAGTCTCCCTTTCAGGCGATAAGTTCAAGACTTCTACCGCCACTTTCATTGACTCAGGAGCTGGAGGAAACTTTGTGGATCTTGAATTCGCCAGGTAAAACTGCATACCACTCGTGAGAAAGAAGGTTCCCATCGCACTCGTCGGTATCGATGGACGTCCTCTTACCCCGGCCCACATCTCCTTAGAGACGGCTCCCTTGCTTCTGTCCTCACATCTGCACAAGGAGATCTTAGTTCTCGATGCCATTCACGCTCCTGGGATACCCATCACCCTTGGTCTTCCTTGGCTACAGCTTAACAATCCTCTCATTGACTGGACTTCCTCTGCCCCCATTTCCTGGAGGCCGAGGTCAGGCGAGACTCATCAACTGCTGGCCAATACCTCTGTTCCCGAAGTTATTCTACCTTCCGTTTACCATCAATTCCGGGACGTTTTCAATAAGGTACAGTCAGACCTCTTGCCGCCACACAGGACTTACGATTGTCCGATCGATCTAGTTCCAGGTTACTCTCTACCCAAGTCCAAGACCTACCCCTTGTCGTTACCAGAATCTCACGCTATGGATGAATATATCCAGGAGAATCTCAAGAAAGGCTTTATTCGTCACTCCAATTCCCCAGCAGGGGCTGGGTTTTTCTTCGTCAAGAAAAAGGACGGGTCATTGAGGCCTTGCATCGACTACAGGGGTTTAAACCACATCACTATTAAAAATCGTTACCCCCTTCCCCTTATTACCGAACTGTTCGATAAATTACAGGGGGCCAAGATTTTTTCCAAGTTGGATCTACGTGGTGCCTATAACCTGGTGCGCATCAGGAAGGGGGATGAATGGAAGACGGCCTTCAACACGCGTAGTGGACACTACGAATATCTAGTAATGCCTTTCGGCTTATGTAATGCTCCTGCTGTCTTCCAGGATTTCATCAACGACGTCTTTCGTAAGGTACTCAATATTTTTGTTATTGTATACTTGGATGATATCCTGATTTTTTCCAAAGATCTCCAGGACCATATACGCCACACCTCCTACGTCCTTTCCCATCTCCGTGAACACCATTTGTACGCCAAACTGGAGAAGTGCACCTTTCATACGACCTCTACTCCGTTCCTGGGGTATATCATTTCCAATGAGGGGTTTATGATGGACTCCGGTAAACTTCAAGCAGTCACTGAATGGCCAAGACCCAACTCTCTCAAGGCCATACAACATTTTTTAGGGTTCGCTAATTACTATCGTAAGTTTATACGGAGTTTTTCCACCATTGTGGCACCCCTCACTGCGCTCACCAAAAAAGGAGCTGATCCTTCTGCTTGGTCACCCGAGGCTATCTCCGCCTTCGAGACACTCAAGGAAGCTTTTATATCCGCACCTATTCTCCATCATCCCAACATCGAACTTCCCTTCGTCCTGGAGGTCGACGCTTCAGATTGCGGCGCTGGTGCCGTTCTTTCCCAGAGACCCATGCCCCAAGATAAGTTACATCCCTGTGCATATTTTTCCAAGAAATTCTCGTCTGCCGAGAGGAACTATGACGTGGGTAACAGGGAACTTCTGGCCGTGAAGATGGCTCTTCAAGAGTGGAGACACCTGCTGGAGGGGGTCAAAAGAGCCGTTTACTATTCTCACGGACCACAAGAACCTTCTTTACATAGAGAACGCTCGACGCCTTGGTCCACGACAGGCTCGTTGGGCTCTTTTTTTTTCTCGATTCGATTTTCACCTGTCCTATATTCCCGGGACCAAGAACGTAAAGGCAGACGCACTCTCCCGTATACATTCTTCTAAAGAGAGGCCAGAGGAATTGTTGGAGACTATCCTTCCACATGAGAGGATTCTCGCCACGTCTACTTTCAAGAATCTTGACAAGATTTTGCACTCCCAGAGACGCATTCCCAAGGACTTGGTCGTTCCCGACAACAAACTCTTTGTACCACCCAAATTTGTTCCAGAGGTCCTGTCTTGGGGTCACTCCTCTAAATCTGCAGGTCATCCAGGTTTTAAGAAGACTACTGATCTCATTCGTCGGAATTTCTGGTGGCCAAGGATGTCTCAAGATATTCTGGAGTTTACCCGCGCATGCCCCACATGCGCTCAAAGCAATACTCTCCGTCAAAAGCCTCAGGGTTTTCTGTTACCCCTTCCAGTTCCCGACTGCCCCTGGTCCCACATTTCTATGGACTTCATCGTGGAGTTGCCCAGGTCCAGAGGAATGAACACTATCTTGGTGGTCGTGGACAGCTTCCCGAAGATGTCCCATTTCATTCCACTTAAAGGATTACCCACCTCCCCCGCCCTTGCTGATATCTTTACGGAGCAGATTTTCCGGATTCATGGGATCCCTTCGTCCATTGTTTCTGACAGAGGTTCTCAGTTCGTATCCAAATTTTGGAGAGCTTTCACGAAGAGATTGGGCATCTCTTCTTCCTTCTCTTCCACCTATCATCCTCAGTCCAATGGACAAACGGAGAGAATCAATCAATCCCTGGAGAAGTACCTGAGATGTTTTATATCCGATTTCCAGGATGATTGGGCTCAACTCCTCTCTTGGGCAGAGTATGCTGTCAATTCTGCAAAAAACGAGTCCACCCGGGAGTCACCCTTCTTTATAAATTATGGGTTCCACCCTCCCTGTCTTCCCATCCCCAACATTTCTTCTGGAGTACCAGCCGTAGATGAACGCATTTCTTCCCTCCAAACCGCATGGTCCAGGATTCAGTCTACCCTTCTCAACTCCTCCCGCAGATCGAAATTACAGGCCGATCGTCGTCGTCGTTCGGCGCCCAGTTACAAACCAGGGGATTTGGTATGGCTCTCCTCTAGGAATATCCACCTCAAGGTACCATCTCCTAAACTGGCACCTAAGTTCCTGGGACCCTTCCCTATTTGTGAACAAATCAATCCTGTGGCATTCCGGCTCCAACTACCACCCAGTATGACGATTCCCAATGTCTTTCATGTGTCTCTCTTAAAACCATTTATCTCCAGTCACTTCTTTCCGGATCAGACTCGTAAACCGGATCCCATTACTGTGCAAAATAATGAGGAATACGAAGTTCACTCTCTTTTGGATTCTCGCCTATCCAGGGGTCAGCTCCAGTTCTTGGTGCAGTGGAAGGGCTTTGGCCCTGAAGAGAGATCCTGGGTACCTTCAAAGGACATTCATGCCCCGGCCCTTCTTAAATCCTTCAGGAAGAAGTTTCCCTCTCAGACTCTCCCTCTCAAACTCTCCCTCTCCCTTTCAGACTCTCCCTCTCAGACTCTCCCTCTCCCTCTCAGACTGTCCCTCTCCCTCTCAGACTCTCACTCTCCCTCTCAGACTTTCTCTCCCTCTCAGACACTCACTCTCCCTCTTAGACTCTCACTCTCCCTCTCAGACTCTCCCTCTCCCTCTCAGACTCTCCCTCTCAGAATCTCCCTCTCCCTCTCAGACTCTCACTCTCCCTCTCAGACTCCCTCTCCCTCTCAGACTCTCACTCTCCCTCTCAGACTCTCACTCTCCCTCTCAGACTCTCACTCTCCCTCTCAGACTCTCACTCTCCCTCTCAGACTCTCCCTCTCAGACTCTCACTCTCACTCTCCCTCTCAGACTCTCCCTCTCAGACTCTCACTCTCCCTCTCAGACTCTCACTCTCCCTCTCCCTCTCAGACTCTCCCTCTCAGACTCTCACTCTCCCTCTCAGACTCTCACTCTCCCTCTCAGACTCTCACTCTCCCTCTCAGACTCTCACTCTCCCTCTCAGACTCTCTCTCTCCCCCTCAGACTCTCTCTCTCCCCCTCAGACTCTCTCCCCCTCAGACTCTCTCCCCCTCAGACTCTCTCCCCCTCAGACTCTCTCAGACTCCCCCCCTCAGACTCCCTCCCCTTCAGAATCCCTCGCTCACTCAGACTCTCTCTCTCTCACTCAAACTCTCTCTCTCACTCAGACTCAGACACACACACACCCCACACACCACACACCCCACTCTAATGCAGATAGTCCCAAGGTGTAGCCCCATCTCTTTCTTACCCCCTCTCTTCTTCATTCACTCTCTCCCCTCACCCCTCTCTTCCTCTATTACACCCCCTGTCTCCTCACTCTCCCCCCTCCATCAATTATGCCCCTCTGACTCAAACCCACTCCCTGAATCCGTCCTCCTCACATTCATTCCCTCCCCCCCTGATCTCACACACACACAGACACACACTCAGACACAAACTCAGACACTCGCAACAAGGGGGAATCGGAGCAGGGGGGGGAATCGGAACGGGAAGGGGGGACCCGGAGCAGGGGGGGAATCGGAACGGGAAGGGGGGACCGGAGCAGGGGGGGGGGGGGAATCAGAGCAGGAGGACAAGGGGGAAGCGAGAGTGGCATGGAGCAGTAGTCACCTGACTTGCTCCATGCAGGAAAGGGCGGGCCTCGCTATGCAAGGTCAGATAGACTCGCAGGGGTGAGCAAACTTTTTATGCCGAGCCCCCCTTTTCATCCATTTAATTTCTGGGGCCCCCCCCTGCCTGACGTAATCAAAATCACATGAACCCCCCCCCCCTTTATTAAACGATATACAATGTAAATACAAATATGTTTCAACAGCTCGCGCTTGCAAAATTAGGCTGCGTCTACGCTGCCGCCGAGAGTGGTGACATCACCAACTCTCCAAGCATGAGCACAGGGTGTCCTGCATAATTTTGCAAGCACGAGTGAGGGGTATGGATCAGGGCTATTTCTGTGTTTGTGTGTGGGTGTGGTGTTGTGTGCATTGACTGCTGCTGAGCATGCTTCAATGTCAATTTTGTTTGTCTCGCCAAGCACACAATCAATCACAACACAAACAACACCCCCCACACAACACACAATCACAGCACACATTCAATCACAAAACACACACATCACTACACATTATATATATATATATATATATATATATATACACACACACACACATCACTATACATATATACACACACACACACACACACACACACACACACACACACACACACACACATCACTATACATATACACACACACATCACTACACATATATACACACACACACACACACACACACACACACACACACACACACACATCATTATACATATATATATACACACACACACACACACATCACTATACATATACACACACACACACACACACACACACACACACACATCACTATACCTATATACACACACATAAACACATAACTATACATATATATATATACACACACACACACACACACACACCACTATACATATACACACACACACACACACACACAGTGACATCACTATACATATATATACACACACAGTGACATCACTATACATATATATATATACACACACACACACACATCACCACACACACACACACACACACACACACACACACACACACACACACAGTGACATCACTATACATATATATACAAACACACACACAGTGACATCACTATACATATATATACACACACACAGACACACACACAGACACACACA